>NC_091170.1:32609505-32664505 GCF_040958095.1 Procambarus clarkii
ATATATTCTGCTCTACACTATCCTCCAACACCTTGGCGCTTTCCCCTGATAGTTGCCCTTCCCTTCCTCCCACTTGACGTGTCCTAAAGTATGCACTTCACCCTTACACCCTCCCTAGGTCACTCCTCCCGGCACCCGGAGGACAGTTTAGTGCCCCTCTTGATGCCTCTCTTCTGGTTAAAGAATACCAGACAGACTAAGTGTGTTCCTGTCTCTAATGATAAGCCATGTGGCCCAATAGAACCACATGACTTAAAAGTCCAATGGAAATCCACTTTAGTGGAATTACCTACAAGTCCATCGCATGATACTGAATACCACTTACCCAAATACTGACCACCACCTACGCTGATACTGACCGCCTCTTTTCTTGCCCCTAACCCTTGATACTGATCCTTACTCCCCTAATCCTGATACCCTTACCCTAACCCCTGACCCCAAGGAAGATTTAAAACAAATTTCTTTGTATGTTATCACATATTTGCATCACAAAGCATGATAGTGTTGACATGCTTGCACAGACAGCCCGCAGTAGACCAATAGTAGACAGTTATATGTACGTATTTCACTAGCAGAGCCAAAGTGAATACTTAACTAATATCCGCTTAAAATCTTACTGGCCTAACTAATTCACGAAGACCTGAAAGCTTTAGCATTAAGCATTATGATGAATGCTGTGAAGAGACATTTATATAATAGAGACACATATTAGATATAATTAGTATAATTATATATCTATATCTAATATCTGTCTAATTAATTAGACAGATATTACCTAAT
Organism: Procambarus clarkii; assembly: GCF_040958095.1. Taxonomy (NCBI): domain Eukaryota; kingdom Metazoa; phylum Arthropoda; class Malacostraca; order Decapoda; family Cambaridae; genus Procambarus; species Procambarus clarkii. The sequence goes on from NC_091170.1 coordinate 32,610,286, forward strand.
AGAGCAGAACCCAATAGAGTGGCCGGAATACGCCTGGCATTCTAAAAGTGTAATTCATTTCCAAATTAGTTAATTTACTCAACAAATCAACATTGTCCTTGATATACGAGGATGATAGTGCACCTGATAAGGGGGACTACGTGTGTACTGCGCCTTAAACTGTGTAAAGGACCCACCACACACAGCTGACAATTGTCTTGTTGCATTCTTAGCCTTATGGCTCTTAGTAACACCATACATATATGGCAAAATTCAGAGGTTCAGTCAGAGGAGGACGTCACTACAGAGGAGGATGTCACTACAGGCTGAGTCAGAGGAGGGCGTCACTACAGAGGAGGACGTCACTACAGGCTGAGTCAGAGGAGGACGTCACTACAGAGGAGGACGTCACTACAGGCTGAGTCAGAGGAGGACGTCACTACAGGCTGAGTCAGAAGAGGACGTCACTACTGGCTGAGTCAGAGGAGGACGTCACTACAGGCTGAGTCAGAGGAGGACGTCACTACAGGCTGAGTCAGAGGAGGACGTCACTACAGGCTGAGTCAGAGGAGGACGTCACTACAGGCTGAGTCAGAGGAGAACGTCACTACAGGCTGAGTCAGAGGAGGGCGTCACTACAGGCTGAGTCAGAGGAGGGCGTCACTACAGGCTGAGTCAGAGGAGGACGTCACTACAGGCTGAGTCAGAGGAGGGCGTCACTACAGGCTGAGTCAGAGGAGGGCGTCACTACAGGCTGAGTCAGAGGAGGACGTCACTACAGGCTGAGTCAGAGGAGGACGTCACTACAGGCTGAGTCAGAGGAGAACGTCACTACAGGCTGAGTCAGAGGAGGACGTCACTACAGGCTGAGTCAGAGGAGGACGTCACTACAGGCTGAGTCAGGGGAGGACGTCACTACAGGCTCAGTCAGAGGAGGACGTCACTACTGGCTGAGTCAGAGGAGAACGTCACTACAGGCTCAGTCAGAGGAACACGTCACTACAGGCTGAGTCAGAGGGAGACGTCACTACAGAGGAGGACGTCACTACAGGCTGAGTCAGAGGAGGACGTCACTACAGGCTGAGTCAGAGGAGGACGTCACTACAGGCTCAGTCAGAGGAGGACGTCGATACGTCTTCCTATAGAAACTAATCTAAATTAGCTTCGGTCGTTTTTGGTGCTTAACTCAATCTTGTTCACATTTCTTTTGACTCATACCAACCTGCGACTTTATCTTTCCTCTTTTAGGCTCCATCAACAGAACCCGGTTGTCTCTCTGGCGATCATGTGTTCTTCCCACTGCCAGGTTCCGCCCAGCATTTCCTGATATTCTTCTACCAGTTAGTGCAAGGTTACACACACTGTTCATCATTAGTAAACAAATATTCGCCGTACACTTGTCACAAGTCCTAAAGATTCATTTTAGGACTTGATTCACAAGACTGTTAGGGAGAGGGTGGTGTATAGAGACTGCTCTCAACTTGGGGCTTTTCTAAAACTAACCTTTAGTGAAAACAATTCTATATTATTCATTTGCGTGTTTGTTTATTATGGTATGCGATGCTATCTCTGAACACGTGGGACCAGGTGTGGGAGGTTGTGTTTAGATAGATAATAATTAGTGAGAATCAGCCTCGATTTCCCCAACGATGATTTTGTCTTGTAAAGATTCGTTATGTGGGAGGTGCATGTGTCTCTCATGTATCTTAGTGATGTTACTGTGGGTGTGTGTGTGTGTGTGTGTCTGCCATGTATCTATCAGAGAGTATGACTCCCCCCCTCTCGTAACTGTTCCACACGATATATAAATTTTACGATTATTAAAGCTGCCCACCTGAATTATGGTGATGGTGAGGATAGTGATGGTGATGATAGTGATGGTGGTGATGTAAGGATAGTGATGGTGGTGATGGTGATGATAGTGATGGTGGTGATGGTGATGGTGATGATAGTACATCTCCATTTTTAACAAGAAATGCACGCTTCTGGAGGCAGAGGGTGGTGGGGCTGTGCGTTCTCTCACTAGTGGATAGTATGAGTGGGACTTGTGTGGAGAGCGAGACATTTTACGTGGCTGTGCCTTTGACCTTTGACCTATCATGACCGGAGTCAATACCTTTCCAGTCATAGCTCCGAAGACGTTAATCTCTGAGGGAGGTGGTAATGGCTCGTAGCGCCAGGCTTCTGTGACTACAGTAACGAGACACACACACACACACACACACACACACACACACACACACACACACACACACAGCGCAAAGTTAAAAAAATGTCCTGAAATATGTGTAAATCAATCCAAAGTTCCAGGGGGGCCCCCAGAGGCACAGAACCTGACCAGGGAGACACGGGGTGAAACAAGTGGCAGCAAGTGAAAGAAGACCGCTGGAGGACTTGGATAGGACGGAGGGCTCCAGAACCAGACCAGTTCTCACCTATACTTCTGACAGAGGCAGCACAGGTACTGCCCCATCCCCTTGCAATAATTTCCAACTCTTCATTGCAAACGCATTAAATGCCAGATATATGAAAGGGATGTAATGTAGTCCACTTATACAAGAGGAAGACTGAAGCCAATACAAGAGGAAGACTGAAGCCAGTGAACTACAGACCAGTATCACTGGCAACATTCCTTGTAAGATTCTACACAGACTCAACAGGAGGGTGAGTCGTGGATCACAGTCAAAATGTACTTTAACTTTGGCCACCATGAACGGTAAATCATGTCTAATGAATCTATTAAAGTTCTATGATCAAATAAGTGATGAAGCAGTAGATAGAAGAGTGGCTGCATATTCCCTCGCTGGCCTGAATACTGTCAGTATGAAAGGTTTCTGTGTAAACCTAAGCACAAAGCTGGTGATACTAGAAGAATGCTGGGTTGGGAATACTTCACGGGTAGGAAACAGAGGGTAACGGTGAGGGAGAGGACTGTGAGTGGTGACAGGTCGCAGGAGGGGTGCTATACGGAGCGATAATGGGGCCCATTATATTACTGATATACGTAAATGTCTTTATAGATGAAACGTTACTTTATATATCGATATTTGCGGATTGTCTAAAGCTGGTAAGATGAACTAGAAGCGAAGATATCTGCGGGAGACTTAATTTATATTAAGGGAGGCCTGGATGCACTCCAGCATGTGTTAGAAAGATTGCTTCTAGAGTTCAATGTGGACAAATGCCAAGTTATGAGGCTAAGAGCTGGTCAAACATGACCCCCAGATGACCCCTGTACAAGAGACAGCTTCTACAAACACACACCTACATATCTCGTGCCTGAGGAGCATATTAATAAAACCTCTGCACCTTGCACGAAATTGCAATATGTCCTAGTACCTTCAGGTACCTATAAAAGGCCCTCAGAATATTACATTTAACCTACATAAGACCAATATTTGAATCTGCAGTTTCTGAACAAACTAAAGCTAGATAAATACATCCAGAGGCCGATTGAACTCGACCTCACAACGTTAGAGGAAAGAATACATTGAAGATATGAAGGGTAAATGATAGTAGACCAGGAGGCAATGTTTACAGTGAGAGACGGCAGCACTAACGCACCCGGGTGGAAGCTGCTCCCTCACATCATTCCAAATACTAAACCACGTTAAACACTTTATTGAACAAGTGTCTATACAAGACACAGACGAGGAGAGACTCGCATGTTTAAATTATGGGATAAATTAAATGCTTTCCTTAAAGGTAAACAAAGAGCGGCATAGGAACCCAGGGAAGTGTTAGGAAAAATTGAATTCCTAAACTTGTTTTTAGTTTGACCATGTCAAAGTGGTCGTAAAAACTGAAGGATAGTACAACTTATATATACCGTACTGATGTGTAACTCTTTGGAGCAGTATGGTGTAATCTTCAGACACCTATTACCTAAGTCAGACCGCAATGAGCTTCTACAATGTGTTCTTATAAATATATGAAATGCCAGGCAGGACATGGGCGGGGTCTCTTGCTGCCTGATTGTTTGTAGGCTCGGGTGGTAGGGTGTGGGCCTAGGTGGGTGGGGTAGGGTGTGGGCCTAGGTGGGTGCGGTGGGGTGTGGGCCTAGGTGGGTGGGGTGGGGTGTGGGCCTAGGTGGGTGCGGTGGGGTGTGGGCCTAGGTGGGTGGGGTAGGGTGTGGGCCTAGGTGGGTGGGGTAGGGTGTGGGCCTAGGTGGGTGGGGTAGGGTGTGGGCCTAGGTGGGTGGGGTAGGGTGTGGGCCTAGGTGGGTGGGGAATGTGGTGGGTTGGTTGTTTGGGGAATGTGGGAGTTGGTGGGGTCATGCGTTCAAGGGTTAGGGAATTTGTGCGTGGGAGAAGCGGGGAAGTGTTTCAGAATTCTAGGAAAGCGGTCTAGACCGTGTACAGTGTGTGGGAGGGCGTCCTTGGATACACACGCACGCACACATGCACACACACACAGACACACACACACGGGGCCTGACAACTGAGTGAACAGTTGTCCATTCATAGTCCTAAGGGCCCCGGATTCGATCCCGGTGGAGGCGGAAACAAATGGGCAGAGTTTCTTTCACTCTGGTGCGGCTGTTCATCTAGCACTAAATAGATACCTGGGAGTTAGACAGCTGCTACGGGCTGCTTCCTGGCGATGTATGTGTGTGTGTACGTGTGTTAGAGAGAACTATATGTAGTAGATATAATAGAGGAAAAATAGATTGGTTAGAAAGGCGGGGTCGATTCTGCAATCACAAATAGTAAATATGTTATACTCAAATTCTGTCAGTTGAAATGTAACCAATCACAGGCGAGTAGGCCTCTGACGTCATGCCAGACAGAGGAGCATCAAGCATGCTCCCAGCAGCAGCCTCAGTTATCCTCACAGACTCAGAGTAGAAGGACCTCGGCTAGGCAGATATATACCTTGCTATCTCAGTCAATAAATATATACAGAAGCGACTACTGTGTTTACCTTCTACCCCGAAAAAGGCAAACGAATAAATAGACACACAGACACAACCTTTATTGAATGGTTACAAGTTGAATAGGACACTTCAGTAGAGTCCAATGAGGAGGCAGTTCCCGTCAACGAGGGCAGTTTGAGCTGGGAAATAATTGGCCACCAGCCAACCAGTTGTTAGGTTAGGTCACTCAGGGATTGATTCCACCATTTATACAAATTTAAGTAAAAAATCGAGAAATCTGACAATTGAAGACGAGCCTTAAATATGACATTGGACTCGGCGAGAATAAACAGGGAAGAACAGAAGCAATTTATTTATTGGAAGTTATTTGCGGTCAGAGAGTAGCTTAGTTAAGACTTGTATAATATTAATATTACTGATATTATTATGGGAACTATTTTATGGTCAGAAGGAGTCCGTATTGAGTCATTAGTACCTCACTTTAATTGTGTAATGGAAGGCAAATATAAATTAACTTTGTGTTGATTATTTGGGTCATAGTTTATTATTGTGTTATTATTATTATTATTATTATTATTATTATTATTATTGGGAAAGTCCACTGGGACTGTTGGTGGGCTCGAACCTGCGACCCTGGCACTGTCACGTACTGTACCAGTAGTGTTGTTGTTGTTTAAGATTCGCTACCTGAAACAAAAAGTTCCAAGTAGCACGGGCTATGGTGAGCCCGTAGACCAGTAGTGGATCTTGTGGGTCAGACGTCAACACGTGGACTGGCTTCAGTAGCGGCCTCCAGACTGCCTGTGATTTCAGTAAAAATCCGGTCGTATGACTTTAACAAGTTCCGGTGGTCTAGTGGTAGAGTACGCGACTGATAATGCCATGTAATGTGTCCTCTCCTAACCTACCAGAGAACCCACAACAGAAAACGCCACCATTTAGGAAATATCGGATCAAACAGGCGGCATATGCGGCTGAAGACGGACTGCATGCTCCATACCTCTACACCTCACAATGGACATGATCAGAACCAAAATATTATCCGAAAATAATTGACCTGAAAAATCATCTGCAATAGCAGAAGTTGCGACTAGGGCCTAACTGCTAGGTCCTATCTGCTAGGACCAGCTGCTAGGTCCTAGGTGGACTGCTTACCTGTGCCCCAGTTGAGGTCTCGCTGCCCAGCTCTGCTACACGAAACTGTGTGTGGAGACTGCCTCGTACCCTGCCTGGCTCCCCCTTTCTCCTCCGCCACACCATGACCCACTCACTCCGCTTATCATGCTCTTCACTCCTGTCACTCAGCCCCTACGCCCTCACCTCCTCCCTCACACCCCAACACCGCCCTCACCTCCTCCCTCACACCCCAACACCGCCCTCACCTACCTCTACACCTCCCTGCTCCCCACTATCAATGTTCTCCCACCAGCCTCCACAACAATGGTCCATGGTAACAACTGAGGAGCGTTAATACAAGATGTGTACTCTTGCACATAGATGTTAGCTCACATTCTGTTAACAGTTTTAAGCGATTCAAAGAAATGAACCTTTCTATGGCTAAGCATATCCCAAGACTGTCATAGTAGGTATATGAACTATATATGGCTTACTATATGTCCGCATAGCCCTAGGATACGGTTGATTAGGTCTAGATAAGTTAGATTGTTGTTTTTATCTTTTTTAAGCAATTGTACTCCCTTTTTATGTGTCGCCTGACAGTAGTATAGAATCATCTATATATTAGTGATTATCTGCACGTATGCCTGTCTGTCCTAAGTTGTAAGCCAGGCACTTGATCTCCATGGTGATTGGAGATTGTATTCGAAGTGTCATAGGGTGGACGGGGAAGACCCCACTAGCCCCTCTTTAGGCTGGATTGGCCCCTATTGCGACAACCAACGACGCTCATGAAGTCTGGAATATGGGTTTGGTTTTCCATAATTATTTTCACCAGATTTTGAGCTGTTCGTTACACAACGTTGTGTGATGGGAAATGGAGACAGACAAATACAGAGACCCGAGCACCGCCGGTTACCTCATGTTATCTCTGTGTAACAACACATCTTGTACTGGCGTCTCCCAGTTGCTGTGTGCACTATGGTCCAGGTGGTCCAGGTGGAGTTGGGGTGGAGGGAGGGAGGGAGGGAGAAAGAGGGGATGAGGTTCACCCACTTGCTATCACCTACCACTTAGTTTGTCGTTCTCCACTCAGTCTCGCCTCTTAAGTGTAACACTTGGATGAGAAAGTGGAAGTTGTAGTAAGGTGTGTGAGCGGTAGTGAGGCAGGTATGTGAGCGGTAGTGAGGCAGGTGTGTGAGCGGTAGTGAGGCAGGTGTGTGAGCGGTAGTGAGGCAGGAGTGTGAGCGGTAGTGAGGCAGGTATGTGAGTGGTAGTGAGGCAGGTGTGGGAGTGACAAGCGTGGCGGGTGATAATTAAGCAGGCGTGGGAGAGGTAATGAGGCAGGAGGTAGTTAGGTGTCGTGTGATTGTGGATCACAAGGCGTGGGTGGAGATGGATAAAGATGAACACTTGTATATAACGTGATTTTTAAAACGTAATATCTTAACTGATTTAATTGGAATTTTGATTATCATATGCCTTAGTTTCACTTGGAAATGTCAGTTCAGGCATCCCATTTTCTTTGAGGCAAGGTAACTATCAGGAGAAAGCGCCAAGCCACCACGATTATATAACACTGGGAAGAGGTCAGGATAACGGTTTGGGATGGGACGGGGGAAGGAATGGTGCCCAACTACTTGGACGGTCGGGGGATTGAACGCCGACCTGCATGAAGCAAGACCGTCTCTCTACCGTCCAACCCAAGTGGTTGGACGTATATTAGTATTACCCCTCACCAGGGGGTATATCAGGGGTTACCCCTCACCAGGGGGTATATCGGGATCTTTACCCACTCAGCATTACCAAGACTGGAGGTATGCTCCCCGTGGGGAGGGTATATCAGGGGGGTATATCAGCGTCTGTAATAGCAGGTATGTCCTTGCTGGCCGGTAATCAGTGTTATCTGCCTGCCTAATGGCGCGCTGAGGTGCCAACACCTTCGTCATCCATGGGACTCGTAACCCCCTCCCACGCTCACTCTCCCACACACTCACTCCTACGCTCACTCTCCCACACCCACGATCACACTCCCACACACTCCCACGCTCTCCTACGCTCACACCCACGCTCACACTCCTACACCCTCCCACGTTCACACTCCCACACCTGCAATGGACACACACCCGACACCCCGTCTCCTCCACTCTCCGGACACATGCCCCTGTCCACCCTCCGGACACATGCCCCTGTCCACCCTCCGGACACATGCTCCTGTCCACCCTCCGGACACATGCTCCTGTCCACCCTCCGGACACATGCTCCTGTCCACCCTCCGGACACATGCCCCTGTCCACCCTCCCAACTCCGGCCATCACCCACCCCGGCCACGTGACGGATAACCATGAAGAAAAATGAAATCAATGATTGCTTGAGCACTTTAGTGTATAAATAACACCATGACTAACACCCCCACACAACCCTGGCACCACCCAGCCAACTATTCCTCTCCGTTGAATTTAAACATGTGGAGCCCAGGAGCTGAAGCTCAGTTCCCCTTACATACCTTTATATATATATTATTATAATCTGACGCCTAGGAATGCGTTTCGCAAGACACTCCTTACATTCTCAAAGACAAATTTACCATGCATTTGTAAAAGCTTATGTTGTCTTGGGGTGAGGTGGTACAGATCGTGATTGAGATGAATAAGTGGGTGAATGGATATTAATAGGCTATTACATGCATGAACAACACAGCTTATGTTCTTGCCGCTACTGTCTCTGTGTTGGCTCGGGGTCTTGAAGTGGGTAGAATGTTTGATGTGTAGGGCCTCGCTGATGTCCAGTCTTCTGTGGCCGTTATAGCTGTCGATTGAGCACCGCTCCTGTGCCAGGTAAGTCCACTACGGGCTCACCATAACCCGTGCTACTTGCACCGCTCCTGTGCCAGGTAAGCTACGGGCTCACCATAGCCCGTGTTACTTGGAACTTGTTCCGAGTAGCTGAATCTATAACAACAACAACCTGTCGATTATTTCAGTGAATATTAAATATATATAAACTTGAGCTTATTGTTGGGAAGGTCCGTTGAACTCTTCTTGCTAATTGAACGTGTCTGTGTGTGTGTGTCTGACCCACTGATAGGCTTCCCTGTTCGCCTGTTTCCATCTTTATACGTTCTTGTTAGTGGCTACAAGCACTGAGGTATTCTTTTAATGTGTAACATCCCGATTATTGACCAGCTGGGTCACGAGTTTCCTCTTGCCACTTGTATTGATCTCTTAGCTCTTGGTTCTCAATAATCTCTTAGCTTGGCACTGTTATTGATCTCTTAATGCTGTTACTGAGCTCTTAACTCTTGGCATTGCTACTGATCTCTTATATCATGGCACTCTTTTTTATCCTTTATCTTTTGGCACTGTTATTGTCCCCTTATCTCTTGGCACTGTTATTGTCCCCTTATCTCTTGGCACTGTTATTGTTCCCTTATCTCTTGGCACTGTTATTGATCCCTTATCTAACCTCATCTTTATAAGGTACCTCAGAATTTTCAGTCATCATATACCGTGTAGGGAGTATGGTAAACCAGAGATCCATGTATACTATGTTGGTAAAACAATGTTGTTGTTGTTGCTAAAGATTCGCTACCTGGAACAAAAAGTTCCAAGTAGCACGGGCTATGGTGAGCCCGTAGTGCCTTTGGTAAACCAATGGCCCACATATACCACGTTAGTAAACCGGTGGATCAGTGATGGATGTATACCGTGTTGGTAAACTGTTGTAGCCTGAGCGGTGATAGTCCCGGGTGGTGATCGGCTGTCAGCCCAACTGTGTAAAAGATCGTTTGTTCTCACTCAGTATTCAGTGGTGTTTTAAGTTGCAAAGAAAAATCTTCAATAATTTTATTTAATTATTCGATACTGTTATTGTTTTAATTGTTATCAATGTTATGGTTATGTTTTTACTCCTTTTTTTGGTTATTAATGTTGTTATTAATTAATGGTGTTGTTCATTATGTTTTAAGTTAGTTTTTAGGAATGTCTGGTGTGGATAATTTTATTTTTGGGGGCTCTGATTTGTTTATTTTTATTCAACTTTATTTTTGAACTTGTAAACGCCTGTCCTTCATTGCTTGGAACTTTGAGACAGTTTTGCTTGTTCATGTCAAGACGTTTTCTATTGAAAGTGGGTAGTGTTGCACCCCCCCCCCCCCCCCCACCCTTGTGAAGGTTTGGAGAACATCTTTGTCCTCATATTCCAGCTCCTTGTCCTCATATATCAGTTCCTTGTCTTCATATCCCAGTTCCTTGTCCTCATATTCCAGCTCCTTGTCCTCATATACCAGTTCCTTGTCCCCATATCCCAGGACCTTGTCCTCGTGTCTCATCCTTGTGCGATATAGCCATGCTAACTTCAGTGTTTTCTTCTCATTAGGACTCGAGGGACTATCATTTGGTTTAATAAATTTGTAATGCATTAACTAATTTATAAAGTCAGTTATACTCAATAAAGTTGGCTTAAGGTAGATATGATGGCTCCTGTAAGTTGTGTGTACTTGTAATTGGACAGATTTTAGTCTGTAATTTTAAATGTTAGTTATTAATTACAACAATGAAATTGTTGTAAATTACAACATTAAATTGTAATTTAACCAATTTAATCATCCAGAAATTCTTTACGTATTAAAAATTGTTCTGTTTAACGTTACGGTGTACAGAGGTGTTGGAGGTTCCTTGTTGATTACTGAAGTGGGCAGGTGGGCCGCTGTAAACCATCAGAGAGAGAGAGAGAGAGTGAGAGTGAGAGTGAGAGTGAGAGAGACAGTGTGAGAGGGAGAGAGAGAGGGAGAGCAAGGAAAATATGGCTCACAATTTCCTCAATTCCATAAACTCAAGAGCCATATTTAGATATCTTTATTTTGGGTAAGATGGTCATGTCTTCAGGTGCATTCTTACTGTAGGCAACACTGACACCCTTAGTGGCCTGTTGTCTTAACTAGGGTCACGGTTATGCTTCTATAATCACAACCAGGTCATACACGTGTTGATTCCTGTTACAGTTTGGCCGCTTACAAGTATAATTAAGGCAACTTTCCACATAAAACGATAGTACTTATAGCAACATTTTGATCGAAAGTTCCAATATGTACAATATGAATCATTATGTAGATTCTTTAATTACAATTCCGATTTTTATAAATGTCATTTGGGCTAATTGAGTAATACAAAACGTGAACTTTCTGAAGCCCAACAGTTCAATTTGGTACGTTTGACAAAATAATTTGTATAGGTGCTGCCAGTTTATAAAGAATGGGTTGAATTAAATTGTATGTTAAACCTGATGACATAATACCATAGAGTTTCTTGTAGTTCCCAGTTGTGGCTGTCCGTCCTCCTAAGGTAACGTCAAGAAACAGTCGTATTATAGTTCCCCTTATCCTAACCTACCAGAGGGCCCAAAACAGAAAACGGGACAGTAATTTCAATTTCACGAGCCGCTGCCATTTTCTAGTACGACGTTTTTTGGCCTTAGAATGTGCGTCAAAATTCGATGCTTTATTACGAGGTCGGATTGGTAGCTAATACTGGGGATTTTTAGCACCACGTAGCTAGCTTTTGACACTCTGTACTCCCCTTCATATAGTCTAGGGCAGCTGCACAAACGCACATGTACCTAAATGTACATATGACTCGTGTGATCTCACTCACAACATTATTGAATGTTAAGTCACTAGAGGCTTCAGACCGGCCGCTATACGGTACCTGGAGCTTTGTAGTTACTTTATTCCGTTCCGTGTTCATCACTGGAGGGAATGTTTAGCGTCACACCAGCACTGTGATGCAGATCAACACCTCCCGTGTGACTTACCCAGCCTGAGAGAAGGGATCTTTAGATGAGGAGCTGTGTAATCTCTCACAAAGTGTACGATAAGCTGTATTTATATAAATATTCCTATAATAAATAAGAACAAATTGGAAAGGCCACTGATACTCTCACACACAGGACATATATTCATTATACTTTGCCTAAACTTTGCTAAAACATATATATATATATATTTCAGGACACTTCTCGCTAGCCGGGACATCGGCCAGGCACCACAGTACGACCTGTCACCCTGCAGGCCTGGTCACGCCTCCCTCCTTCACCATCACGACCCTGTGAGCGTGGGGCTGGGCGCCGGTCCGCCACCACCACGACCCTGTGAGCGTGGGGCTGGGCGCCGGTCTCCGCCACCACCACGACCACCTCCTCGTCGCCACGACCTGAGGTGACACGCTCGTCCTTGTGACTGTGTCTCGTGTTGTATATCACGCTAAGAGGCTCTTTAGGGATCGCAGGCGGTGCTGACCCCTTCTCTTATCTCCACCTCCACAAAAGATGCGAAAAAATAAGTATATAAAACAAGAACGAATCATCACGCGTGTGTTGTTATGGTCTTATCTGTGTCGTTACCTGTTTCTCCCTCCTCTCCCGTCCCCTCTCCCACACCCCTCTCCCACACCCCCTCTCCCACACCCCCTCTCCCACATCCCCTCCCTCACTCCCCTTCCCCGCCGTCTTTCTGGATTAATAAGGCTTTTAATTTTTGTTGCTGTGTATTGTAAAATCATTCAAACTGTCTAAGAAGCAGAAAAAAATAGCCCAGAGTCGTCTCTTCTGTTGTGGAAGAGAACTTTGTCAGTAAATCTGTTTTAGCTTGGGTTTGGTTGTGGGCTTAAGGTCTGTCAGCTGAGAGAAGGTTGTCCAGGCCGCCCCGAGAACTTACTGAGCCAACCAGCAAGTGTACTGGTGTCTTAAACATAGTAGAAAACCAAAGTAATTTTTGTCGTGAACACCGACAAGAAGGGTACTTTTGTGTGTGTTTGTCTATGTGTGTGTGTGTTGGTATGTGTGTGTGTGTGTGTGTGTGTGTTGGTATGTGTGTGTGTGTTTGTATATGTGTGTGTGTTTGTATGTGTGTGTGTGTGTGTGTTTGTATATATATGTGTGTGTGTTTGTATGTGTGTGTGTGTGTTTGTATATGTGTGTTTGTATGTGTGTGTGTGTGTAATTTTATACCTAATAGGCCAATTTGCCTAGCAAGTCGAATTTTCCTAAAATATTATGTTTTTCAGTGCTTTTCTTAAGGACCCGGGTTCGATCCCCGGCAGAGGCAAAAACAAATGGGTAGAGTTTCTTTCACTCTTTTACCCTTGTTCACCTAGCAGTAAATACGTACCTGGGAGTTAGACAGCTGCACCGGGCTACTTTTGGAGCCCAAAACACACACACACACACACACACACAATATATATATATATATATATATATATATATATATATATATATATATATATATATATATATATATATATATATATATATATATATATATATCTGAACTAAAAATACCCTTTCAGAACTTTGAGTTTCTTATTTCTCTTATCACACCAGAATGTTTGGAGCAATATAGTCTTAACGGAGATAGTGTAGCTCAGATGGTCTAACCTAAGCCAACTACAACTCCATTTTGATTACATGACACTGTAGCTGCTGTGGCTGTGATGGGTTACGTTTCTGTAAGATGGTAGCCATCCAAGAGAGAGATTCTAACCCATTTTATTCTTTTCATCGAACTGATTATTTGTAATTGCTATAATGAAGTTCTGCTGTCGAGTTTTTCAATTGAATTGCAGAAAATTACTCCTGTGGTACTGGTAGCTAGTTGAGTGCAGGTTGTTCAGCCAGTGGTTTAACCTAACTGTGGTTGGTGTGTTCAAGTATGATTTCGACACAAGGTCCAGGTTGAGTGCGTCCTCTAGACAGTTTTCATGAATTATCAGTTTAGACAATGCTCGGCAGTCTAGGTTTTTGCCAGAGGCGGCAATAGTTTGAAGTGTTACTGAATTTAGAAGAACAAGATTTTAATTACCTTTCTTGGAGATTGGTGTGTACGATACTTGGATGGCTGGATGCAGATAAATTGAGATGTCAGTGACAGGTAGACTACATTTAAAAGTATGTTCAGTTTGATGAGATTGTAAATATTTTTAGCCCAAGTCGCTGATGTAATTAGGACACAAAATAATTTGTTTCTGAGCAATGCTGGAGATGTCGAGTCTCTCATGACTGTAATGCAAAAAGTCAAATGGGTTTTATTTATTATTTACATATTTTGGTACATCAATGTATATGAAGCTGTTCGAGAGTATATGACGGGGGGGGGGGGGGGAGTTGGGATATAGTTTGGGTCGTGAGCTGATTATGTGATACTAAATTAAATTCCCATCAGGCAGGGACATATTCTTTTTTATTAATACATAAGGTACATCTGCATTAGTGCAGCTACCCTAGACTATATGAGATGGAGCACAGTGTGTCAAAAAACCTAATTACATGATGCTAAAAAATCCCCATCACACAGGATGGTCAGTCATACAGAGGCATGTGATAGGCAGTTTGCACTGGCAGACTCCGGAAGCATTTTGAGGATATCATCAACACAAGAGTGAATAAGGTAGCAGTGGTAATACAAGTCCCCATCTCGCAGGATGGTTAGTCATACAGGGCCATATGTTTATGCACTGGCAAATTTTGGGTACACTGTGAGGATATCTTAAAAAATACGAGAGTAAATAAAGTAATTGCAAAGCTCCAGGTACCTCATGCCAACTGGTCTGAAAGGTCTAATAACTGGGCATTCAGTGATGTAGTGTGGGAGATCATGCCGCAGTTCCTGCTCACAGAGTTTGCGTCTGGAGTGCTCAGGATTGGGAGATCCGTCACCTGCAGCCACCTACCACAGGTAACGGTAACCCAACCTGATACTGTAACCACTGTGTCGCACAGTCTGGTGGACGTTTTGTGCTGGCCATAGATATAGGTTTCAGATCTGAACAAATCATAGCTTTTTATAGTAGTACTTTAAGGTCGTTGGGAGTCAAGGCATACTAGAGCGAGTATGATTCATAATTCTACGGGTCTCAGGCGTAACATTTCACTTATAAAGAAAATTTATAAGACACTCATTATATATCAAGAGTGTAATGAAACTTAACCGTCACTGTGGAGAGCAGCTCAAATTAATTCTTAAAACATACATCGTTGCATCTTTTTAAAACGTTTGAAAACTGACAATTACTGACAAGAACGCCAATATTCGGATTAAATCCCATTCCGAGGGCAGCAAATGATCGATTTTAACTACTGCCGACTTCTGCCAGAGACACAACATACCAGGATTTTGTACGTGTGTCTTAGAGAGCGAAATATAGTAGAATTACTGTGGGTGTCTTGACAAATATTAGACATACCAGTATTACTATCAGCGTTTGGCACAGCTGAAACATTTTAGGGTCATTGTCGGTGCCTAGCATAACTAAAACACCACAGGATTACTGTGGGCTTCTGCCATATCCAAAACATCTCAGGATTTTTGTGGTCGTCTGGCATATTCAAAACACCCGAGGCTTTTGTCGTTGGCTGGAGTAACTCAAATTTTCTGGATTACTGTGTGTAATTGACCGGAATACTGCATTTTACGGGATAAAATTGAAGAAATAAGAGGGAAACATCTTAAATAAATTGTTAGAATTTTTAATTAAATACCGTCAACGAAATTGTTTCACACATAGTGTAGAATGTCCCATTTCGAATATAGGATAAGAATGAATTAAGAAACAGATCAAATATTTACAGGATATCATTAATAATGCACTAAAAGATATAAATTGAATATATAAAAATAACTAAAATGGTTCGAATCAGTTATGGTCACCTCCAAAGCAGAGAACAGAGAATTTGATAATTAAACTAACGTGAATATGAGAAGAGAACAAAGATATAACATTGCGTATTTTCTTTATTATAATTTTAGAAGGGAGAAAACATCTGAAGTAGCATTTGGAGGTTCCCGCCGATCTCACCGGAGGAAAAGGAGGATGTTTTTCAGTAAAGTATGCAAGGTTACGAACAACGAAACGCAAGAATATTATATAAGAATTGCAAGCACAATAATTAATATTCTTGCAAAACAATTTACAAAATGCACCAAGGAAATAAAATTGAAAGCTGGAACTATTAAATTTTCAAACTTTTCTTGGAAAAACAAAGAATACATATGGACTAATAAGTTTTCTACTTATATTCTATAAGTAGCATATACAACTTAAGCATGAACTGCTTAAGTTCAACTTAAGCAGTTCATGCTTCAACGACAACTACAGATTTGTCAGCGAGTATTTTTATGTTATTTTGCGTATGAAAACAAAACATGTTCAGATTACAAGAATATAAGTCACTGGAAAGAATATGTAAAGCTTAATATATCATTAGTAGTAACAGTATTGATGATTTTTGTCGCAACGTTTTGGGATTGAAAACGAAATTATTCAATATTTTTGAGGTTTCCATCCGATTTTGGGGAAATTTTTCATGTTTAATAGATATAAGACAGTTTAAATTTGTTGGGTTTCCAGGCACATGGGCGCTGCCTCTAATGACCTCACGGATGCCGCTGGTAAAGAAACCGTTCGTGCCTGATTCGATTCCCAGATACGAACTCCTTATGCAGGCGATGACGTGGCTAAAGTATGTTGACCAGGCCACACACTCGAAGGTGAAGGGACGACGACGTTTCGGTCCGTCCTGGACCATTTTCAAGTCGACAATCTACTTGAGAATGGTCCAGGACGGACCGAAACGTCGTCGTCCCTTCACCTTCTAGTGTGTGGTCTATTCAACACGAACTCCTTCCTCGGCTTTTTGGTTCTGTCATTAATAAAGCAGTTCGTAAC
Source organism: Procambarus clarkii (assembly GCF_040958095.1). Classification (NCBI taxonomy): domain Eukaryota; kingdom Metazoa; phylum Arthropoda; class Malacostraca; order Decapoda; family Cambaridae; genus Procambarus; species Procambarus clarkii. Next base: position 32,626,978 of record NC_091170.1, read on the forward strand.
CCATGGAGAGATATGTGTGCTTAGCTGTTACGAGTATGGCATTACTTACTATTAAATGTGGCCTTCCCAAGTGATCTTTTTGTGACCTGTCCTCGTGTCCATAATGTGACCTGTCCTCGTGGTCCTATTGTGACCTGTCCTCGTGTCCATAATGTGACCTGTCCTCGTGGTCTCCCGCCGGTCACCATAACTGGGAATGGCTCTGGCTAGGGTATATATATTGGCCACACGACATTAATCTCAATGAAAGGCAGACGCGCACTGTGAGAAGTGCGGTGACCCACTGTCAGCTGCGCACGTCCTCTCACGACGTCCTGATTTTCAGGATAATCTGAAATTTTGCCGTCCCGGTGTTCCTTTGAGTCATTTGTCCCCTGGATAAAATCGCTGGCGTTTCTGGTTACTTTAACATCGCTTCTCATATGTTTTTTTGATCTCGTATTGGCGTCCTGAATGATATCTATCCTCGTCTATTGATATCTAATCTGGGTATCATGTGTACTGTCCTGTGACTCAACTGGTACTTTGTTTTGAAATTTAATTTGTATTGATTAGTAACTTATTGATGATTTTTATACTTCGTTTGTGTATAAGTTTTCTTAATCCTGTATAATGCATATTTATGATTCCTCTAAATATGTTCATGTGAGTATGTCTCCAATTGTGGTCAATATACTATAGAATGAACTGAATAATCTAAATGGTGTCCTAAACCGTCTTCACTAAGAACACCGCTATAGTTAGTATGAACAACATTCATACTAACAGCAACAGTATGAACAACGTCAACAACAGTATGAACAACGTCAACAGTAACAAGATAAAGAATAACACTATGAACAATAACATAAGAAATAACATTTGCATCAATAGTAAAACATCTTGTGTAAGATCAGCTTTAGCTGTTCGAACAATGTTCGGGTGTACGAACAGCGTATACTGTTCGTACACCTTTGTCCTGAACACTAGGACAAAGTTAACTGTATTATCTCACAGTAACGGTAGGACCAACGTTAACAGTATTAGAACAGCTGTAAGAACACCAGCAGTAAGAACACCAGCAGTAAGGACACCAGCAGTAAGAACAACTGTAAGAACACCAGTAAGAACAGCAGTAAGAACACCAGCAGTAAGAACAGTAAGAACACCGGCAGTAAGAACAACTGTAAGAACAGCAGTAAGAACACCAGCAGTAAGAACAGCTGTAAGAATACATCAGTAAGGACACCACCTGTAAGAACACCAGCAGTAAGAACAACTGTAAGAACACCAGCAGTAAGAACAACTGTAAGAACACCAGCAGTAAGAACAGTAAGAACACCAGCAGTAAGAACAGCTGTAAGAACACATCAGTAAGGACACCAGCTGTAAGAACACCAGCTGTAAGAACACCAGCTGTTAGATAGTTTAGTTTACTAGTATAAACTAGTGTAAACGTAAGCTTAAACATAACTCCAACTATAAACAATACCCGCTGTAAACATAATACCGGTTGTAAATATAACACCAGCTGTAAACGTAGCACCAACTGAAAACAAAACACAACCTGTAAACGTATCAAAAACTGTAAATGTAACACTAATAGTAATTTTAGCACCAACTGTAAATCTAAAACACCAGCTGTAAATCTAACACCAGCTGTATATATAATCACAGGCAATTAATACATGTCAGCTTAAGAATATTCCGTCACCATAATACCATCGAGTGTAAGTGTATAGTGTGAAGACCCATGCCAGCACGGACACCCAGTACCAGCTTTAAGTCAACACCATGGGTGAAAATAACACCAGCGCTTACAACACCATATTGTTACGACACAACACATAAGAGTGCAACACATAAGGCCAACACCAGTTAGAACAGCAGCAGCTGGGTAAGAACAGGTGTGATAACTACACCTGCAACAGTATGATCAACACTTCAGAAGAACAACACCAGAACAGCCTTAACAAGAACACCAGGGGGGTGGGTGGAATAACATTGTCAGCAAGAACAACTTCAGAAGCAGACGACTGAAAAAAAAAAATTGAGCGAAGGGAGAGGAGGTGTAAGACTTGGCCAGGTCTGGCAGGAGCAGACGTGCCCCAAGGTACCCTAGCTGATGTCTGCTGGAGGATCTATTGAGCTACTGATGAATAATGCACATATACCTATATTATTTTTCAGACTCCGAAGAATGGCATCGGAAGATGACACTGAAACCGAAGGTTTTCCGGGTCAGCTAATTACATAAGTGGATATTTGAAACATGAGCAAAAGTGGTTTTCTAAGGTAGATTCAGCATATCGAAGAGTATGAGGAAGAGGATGAGGAGGAGAAGGAGTAGGAGGAGGAGGAGGAGGAGGAGGAAGAGGCGTGCGTGCGGGAGGGAGGGAGGACGGCTGGGTGTAGGCAGGACCCACACTCACCGCGGCCCGAGTTCTTATTGATCGGCGACCAGTTATGGCGGACGGGGGCAGAGGGGGGCCATGCGGTGCTGAGGCTCGCCGGGGATATTCCTTCATTGCTGTCTAACCTGCCCCACCTAGTCATGCCCTAATGTCTGCAGAGGTGAGTGGCTTCCCCAGGCGTTAAAGTGACCACACATTAGAGGTGTATCGGCCCGCGTTTTGCTGTACTAGTGTCGAGATGCAGTCGCCTCCAAGATGAGGACACCGAGGCGGGGGTGAGGCAGAGCGAAGAGTGAGAGAGAGAGAGAGAGAGCGCTGGATGCTTCACCACCACCACCACCACCGCTGCTGCTGCTGCTCTGCTCCTGTTCCTGCTGCTGCTGTTGCTCCTGCTACACCGTCTACTCTCGCATTATCCACTGGGCCTTTCATGATGTGAAGCGTTGTGTGGTGGCGGTGGTAGCAGATGATGGTGGCGGTGATGTGATAGTGAGGACCAGTGGTGGGTGGCGGGCAGCGGCGTCCCTCCTCCCACAACATCGGCTCCGGTACACCTCAGGACTCTCAGCCCAACATTCTTACCCTGGAGGCTCCAGGTTGGAGGGCTGTGTGTGTGTGCTATAAAGGAAACTCCAGTGTCTATATGGACCACGAGTGAAGGCGCGAGTGATGAAGAGCCCTCTGCTTGAGTCGGAGGAGAGCGGCAGAGTACACTGTCAGGTAAATGACAGGTATTCAATAGAAAAAAATATTTATTGTATAATTTATCAAAGAAACATTTAAGTTTGTATTTCGTGATGAGAAATGCTGAAAATCCATAAATGGAAACAGCCAATTGAATGGAGTGTGTTAGCGACCGCGTGACCCAATTTGAGCCCAGGCACCCGGATTGACTCCACCAGAGGCGCCCCGCTGCGTGAGAACCCCGAAATTGTTGCTTGCGGTGCAAGAAGTATGCCACCACTTGTTATTGCACAAATGGTGATATTTCTTTTCCCTTTTTTTTGCAACATTCGCTAGGGTCGTGTAGCCATCTTGTAATCAATTTGTTTTCTGAAATTCGCCGAGGTTTTATTATTTTGCTAAATTTGAAAAATTCTGTGAATATGAATGTAGGCCTTGATGTTGATTAAGTGCATAAGAGACATATAAAGTCTGATCATTGGCATCCAGTGACGCGTCCTTCACAGGCGCTCAGCTGACCAAATTTAATTAAAATATTTTTTCTTGATTCTCTTTCAGACTAGAGTAAAGCCATCTAAAAGGCCTACAGTCCTATGAGCCCCCAAATAATTGGAATTAGGTCTGCCAAATTATTATGAGCGCGTATGGCATCGCCTGCCGGTGTGAGACATGGCCGAGGCTGACACAGACCCTACGAACTTGCTGGATGATATTTACAGCTCTCTGATCATTCCTTTGCTCAATGAACTACAGCAGATCAGGAGCCCAACTCGAGACCAAATGCCAGCTCACGTTAGTACAAATCTGTGTTGTGTCTGCCAGTCCCTCGCTGCCCGTGCTGGGGCCAGGCTGCTGTGGGCTGAGGGTACATCACACCATCATAGCACGACCTCTCTCACCTCATCCTAATATAAGGCTCTTTAACGTATTAATTTACAAAATAAGACTCGAGTCGTGCTCATCATATAGAAATTAAGGCTTTTGGCTCCTTTTCTGCAGGATTGGACTCGCTTCCATTCCTTCATTTAATTAACGGGTGACCCCGTGCCCACTACTTCTCTTTCAAGACCGGACTTGCCTTCAGTAAGGCTAACTTGGGTCTGTTCTTCTAGCTCCTGGTTATGCATCTCGGGTAGTCTTTCTATCTCTCGGTATTGCATCATCGTAGCTTCTCTTGGTTTACTAGTTTGTGTTGGCTCTCTCTGGTAACCTCGTAGGTTGATTTAGAAGAATGATTTTATTTATTTTTTTGTATTCGGTATAAGGCCATTTCTGCCCGTAGCTGGCTTGGCTCGTGTCCCCAGCCGGCCAGCCAGCCAGCCAGCCCTCCGACGCATGCGCACTAAAGCGTTATAATCACCTTTTCACACTGCAGTACATTTCTTCGTTCTCATTATGTTGTATGTTAACAGCATCGTCCCAACCCTCCCCTCCTTTTTTATGTGTGCATTGTGCCCGAGTACATTGTCTGTGAGTGTTTGTGCTTCTCTCTCTCTCTCACCGGCATGATCTGTTTCTGTAGACTATTGACTCTTCTTGTACCTGTTCTCCAGTGCTATAAATTTTTTTCAGATGTTTTTATTTGCGAGAAGAGTCGTCTACTTACACCACACACCACATACAGCGTCACTTTAACAGACCGCACCATACAGCATCATATACCACCACATTGAATCATACATATTAAATCATACGGCACATTACTGCATCATTCCGAACCATATTGCATCATCCCGTGAGGTACTGAATCGTTCGCCACCATACTTAATCATTCTGCATCTATTTGCATCATTTTGCATCATACTTCCTCATTCCGCACCATACTGAATCTTATCGCACCATTAACAATCCATACCACAGCATAGTATATCATACAGCTCCATACTGGCTCATTTCACACATATTTTATGCGACACCACACTTCACCATACATTAAAAAACATCATCACACAACCCAATACTGCATCATACAACACCATAACGTCATACCATACTTGTGAATCATATCTCGCCCTCCCTGCATCGTATTGCAAAGCATTTCATCATTCTGCATTATAATGTACTATAGCAGTTCTGGTTATGCAACATAAAGCACTACATTATGTCACACCACACTGCATTATACTCTGCTGCACATCATACTACACCACATTGCATCATTTCACGTGATAGAACATTATATAATACTAATATATTTTATATCATAATAAAAAACATCGTAAATCAAGAACATTATATAATACTAATATATTTTATATCGTAATAAAAATCATCATAAATCAAGAACATTATAGTATCGCAACACTACATCCTACTGTATGACATACACTTCATCACAATAGTAGACACCATACACTGCAGTTCCCTATCATACCATATCAGACAAAGCTACACTACATCATACTGTACGGTGCTGCATCATATTATACTGTGCTTCATCATACTAAACTAGGCTGCATCATACTAGACTGTGCTATATTATGCTATACTGTTGTACATCATACCGTACTGTGCTGCATCAAATCGAACTGTGTTGCATCATACCATACTTCTGCGACATCATATTATATTGCGCTACATCATACTGAACTGTGATACATCATACTATACTGTGCTTCATTATACAACACTGCTACATCTTATTGAACTGTGCTACATAATATTATACTATGCTACATAATACCGCCTTGTTGCTTCATACTATACTGTGCTAAATCATACTGTTCTGTGCATCATACCGCACTGTGCGGCATCATACCGCACTGTGCGGCATCATACTATACTGTGCTACATCATACCGCACTGTGCGGCATCATACTATACTGTGCCATATCATACAGCACTGTGCTACATCATACTATACTGTGCTACATCATATCGCACTGTGTTCATCATACTATACAGTGCTTCATCATACCGCACTGTGCTATATCATTCTGTACTGTGCTACATCATACCGCACTGTGCTACATCATTCTGCACTGTGCTACATCATACCGAACTGTACTGCATCATACAGAACGATGCTACATCATACCGCACTATGCTACATCATACTGCATTGTGCTGCATCATACCGCATTGTGCTACATCATACCGCACTCTGCTACATCATACTATACTGTGCTACATCATACTATTATATTGTGCTGCATCATACTGTACTGTGCTACATCATACTGCATTGTACTACATCATACCGCACTGTGCTACATCATATTATACTGTACTACATCATATTATACTGTACATCATATAATACTGTGCTACATCATACTATACTGTACTACATCATACCGCACTGTATTGCATTATATCGCACTTTGCTACATCATACCGCACTGTGCTACATCATACCGCACTGTGCTAATTCATACGGTACTGTGCTTCATCATACGGCACTGTGCAACATCATACCGCACTGTATTGCATGATATCGCACTGTGCTACATCATACCTCACTGTGCTACATCATACCTCACTGTGCTGCATCATACTGCATTGTGCTACATCATACTGCACTGTGCTACATCATACTGCACTGTGCTACATCATACTGCACTTTGCTACATCATACCTCGCTGTGCTACATCATACTACACTGTGCTGCATCATACTGCACTGTGCTACATCATACTGCACTGTGCTGCATCATACCGCACTTTGCTACATCATACCTCACTGTGCTACATCATACTGCACTGTGCTACATCATACTGCACTGTACTGCATCATACCGCACTTTGCTACATCATACCTCACTGTGCTTCATCATACTGCACTGTGCTGCATCATACCTCACTGCTACATTATACCACACTGTGCTACATCATAATGCACTGTGCTGCATCATACTGCACTGTGCTGCATCATAATGCACTGTGCTGCATCATAATGCACTGTGCTGCATCATACTGCACTGTGCTGCATCATACCGCACTTTGCTGCATCATACCTCACTGTGGTACATCATACTGCACTGCTACATCATACTGCACTTTGCTACATCATACTGCACTGTGCTGCATCATAATGCACTGTGCTACATCATACTGCACTTTGCTACATCATACTGCACTGTGCTGCATCATAATGCACTGTGCTACATCATACTGCACTGTGCTTCATCATACCTCACTGTGCTACATCATACCACACTGTGCTACATCATACTGCACTGTGCTACATCATACTGCACTGTGCTACATCATACTGCACTGTGCTACATCATACTACACTGTGCTTCATCATACCTCACTGTGCTACATCATACTGCACTGTGCTGCATCATACTGCACTGTGCTGCATCATAATGCACCGTGCTGCATCATAATGCACTGTGCTGCATCATACTGCACTGTGCTGCATCGTAATGCACTGTGCTGCATCATACCTCACTGTGCTACATCATACCACACTGTGCTACATCATACTGCACTGTGCTGCATCATAATGCACTGTGCTGCATCATACTGCACTGTGCTGCATCATACTGCACTGCACTGCATCATACTGCACTGCACTGCGCTGCATCATACTGCACTGCACTGCATCATACTGCACTGTGCTGCATCATAATGCACTGTGCTTCATCATACCTCACTGTGCTACATCATACTGCACTGTGCTATATCATACTGCACTGTGCTTCATCATACCTCACGGTGCTACATCATACTGCACTGTGCCACATCATACCTCACTGTGCTACATCATACTGCACTGTGCTACATCATACCACACTGATTCATCATACCTCACTCTGCTACATCATACCACACTGTGCTTCATCATACTGCACTGTGCTATATCATACTGCACTGTGCTGCATCATACTGCACTGTGCTACATCATACTGCACTGTACTACATTATACTGCACTGTGCTACATCATACTGCACTGTGCTACATCATACCTCACTGTGCTGCATCATACTGCACTGTGCTACATCATACTGCATTGTGCTACATCATACCTCACTGTGCTACATCATACTGCATTGTGCTACATCATACCTCACTGTGCTACATCATACTGCACTGTGCTACATCATACCTCACTGTCCTACATCATACCACACTGTGCTACATCATACCTCACTGCTACATCATACTGCACTGTGCTACATCATACCTCATTGTGCTATATAATACTGCACTGTGCTACATCATACCTCACTGTGCTACATCATACTGCACTGTGCTACATCATACCTCAGTGTGCTACATCATACTGCACTGTGCTACATCATACCTCATTGTGCTATATCATACTGCACTGTGCCACATCATACCTCACTGTGCTGCATCATACTGCACTGTGCTACATCATACGGCACTGTGCCACATCATACCTCACTGCTACATCATACTGCACTGTGCTACATCATACTGCACTGTGCTACATCATACCTCATTGTGCTATATAATACTGCACTGTGTTTCATCATACTGCACTGTGCTGCATAATACCTTACTGTGCTGCATAATACTTCACTGTGCTACATCATACTTTACTCTGCTACATCATACTGTACTGTGCTGCATAATACCGCACTGTGCTGCATTATACTGCACTGGGCTGCATCATACTGCACTGCTACATCATACCGCACTGTGCTACATCATACCGCACTGTGCTACATCATACCGCACTGTGCTACATCATACTGCACTGTGCTACATCATACCGCACTGTGCTACATCATACCGCATTGTGCTACATCATACCGCATTGTGCTACAGCATAGCACTGTGCTACATCATACCGCACTGTGCTGCATCATACTGCACTGTGCTGCATCATACTGCACTGTGCTGCATCATATCTCAGTGTTCTGCATCATACCACACTGTGCTTCATCATACTATACATTGCTACATCATACCGCATTGTGCTACATCATACCGCACTGTGCTACAGCATAGCACTGCTGCATCATACCGCACTGTGCTACAGCATAGCACTGTGCTGCATCATACCGCACTGTGCTACAGCATAGCACTGTGCTGCATCATACTGCACTGTGCTGCATCATACCGTATGGTGCTACATCATACCCACTCTTCTTCATAATACTATACTGTGCTACATCATGCTATACTGTGCAGCATCATAGCATCATACTTCACTTTGCTGCATAATACTGTACTGTGCTACATCATACTATACTGTGCGGCATCATAGCATCATACCTCACTTTGCTGCATTATACTGCACTGTGCTACATCATACTATACTATGCTACATAATACAATTTTGTGCTAAATCATACCGCAGTGCTGCATTATACCGCACTGTATTGCATCATACTGTACTCTTCTGCATCATGCTATACTGTGCTACATCATACCGTAATGTGCTACATCATCCTATCTATATGCCATAACATGCGACATCGGCGGAATCATTTTACACCACGCCGCATTATACTATACCATGCTTCATCATACCACACCACGCTTCATCATACCACACCGTGCTTCATCATACCACACCGTGCTTCATCATACCACACCACACTTCACCATTATCACAGTATCACAGCTTACCTCCGCTCTACACACCATACGGCCATACATTTCACTGTATCATACAAGCTTCCCGGGCTGTGGTGGCCCCATTGTGCCAGGGGAACCACACTGCACCATACCCGCACCATATTGTACCCCCACTGCACTATACCTTACCCCTCTGCACTATACTATACCTCACTACATCGTACCTTACCATAAATCTCACCGTAATTTGCATATTACACTATAATACCACACATTAGTACATCTATTTGCCTCAGACTACACCATATCTCACCACACTGCATCATACAACACAATGCTGCATGCTGCTACACCACACATACAACACCTCGCTCCATAATGCAACACACTACATCATACAATACACACTATACCAATCATTATATCATACAGTGAGACCTTTCGTGACACCAGACTACAGGAACTGTGACACAGTACCGTGCTTCATATGACGGTGTGACAGTGGACACCCCACGTCAGCTTCTTTCTTTCTCACTAGAAAGAAATCTTGCTTCTTTCCTTCTCACTAGAAAGAAATCTTGCTTCTTTCCTTCTTACTAGAAGGAAATCTTGCTTCTTTCTTTCTCACTAGAAGGAAATCTTGCTTCTTTCATTCCCTGTGGCATATTTCAGTAACTAAAACACATATATTTTGTATCAGATGATTCGTCGCTTCATTATATATTATTATACTACAGCATATACTGCAGTAGAGCCTCATGCATCATACTGTATGAGTGGTTGGGCAGCGTTCCTTCACCGCCTCCACAGTTCCCTGTTCCTTGTCCTCACAATCCAGCCAATGCTGTTTGGTCACACTGGCTTTCTACTCATAATTACCGTACATCATTTAACAGCACATTGCTACATATTTGACGCTGTTATACAGCACCACATTGCATCATACAGCGCTAACATCCGGCAGCACGATATACACCACACCATGGACTTAACTGCACCATATCTGTGTCATACATCACATCGTATTGTTCTTCACCACATAACAGTGAAGTATTTTTAAACGCAGTACATAATATCATGTTTAAATCCTGTATTTCTCACACCATAACATTTTGATCACTGTAAACTTCACTATAACTATCTATACAATATTAACACCTCACTGTACACTGTATAGTCACGCGATACTCTTAGGTAATAAAGTCATCTACAGTGTGAAAAAGTACCAGTCTATAGTGCAGCTCATACTGCCTCATGCCACCACATGACTGACTATATTACACTATACTATGCTACACTACTCGACAATTTCATAGTGCACCATACTATATTTTTACCGCGCCAGAGGACATCATACTATTTCAAAGTACATCGCATATCATCACTGTACATCACAATCTCCAGTGAATCATACTATACAACAGCGCTTCATAGTATACAATAGCATATTTTAATATAAAAACATTTGTACCATATAATAATACAACATACACCAGATCATACTGCATTAAAGGGTACCTCAGTATACCACACATTACAGGGCTACAGTGTATCATATTGTTACAGTGTAAAATTACAGTGCCTTACAGTACACTATGGTGTATCATATTGTACAGCTGTAAATCGTACTACACCAGAGAACATCATACCACATTATTCTGCTCATTATATTCCATGATACATACCAGTACATACCAAACCATTCCACATCACTCATACGCAACATACCAAATCATACTTGCCACATCACCGCTAATCGCACATACACTCACATTATATATATATATATATATATATATATATATATATATATATATATATATATATATATATATATATATATATATATATATATATATATCATCATCATCATCATTGTGTTAAATATATATATAACAAAACATCATTGCAGACATATTTCACATCCCTACACATCACATATTCTAACAAGCGATGTGAGATGTTCTCAAGGTACTGTATACAACAATCACAACATTGTATACAGTACGGTGAGAAAGGTATACTTCATTGTATACAGTACGGTGAGAAAGGTATACATCACAACATATAGAACCCGTTATTTATATAACCATATAAGTAAATATTAATCACACCACCTTCCACATCATATATTTAACATACATCATATCATACTCCACATCATTATGAAATATGCTTCCTATACTACAGCATACAAATTACTTCAGTTTAGTGATGTTGGGGATGTTCAGGAGAACGGCTGTAGCAACACTACAGGAACCATTCATTATAAAACTCATCAACACTACAGGAACCATTCATTATAAAACTCATCAACACTACAGGAACCATTCATTATAAAACTCATCAACACTACAGGAACCATTCATTATAAAACTCATCAACACTACAGGAACCATTCATTATAAAACTCATCAACACTACAGGAACCATTCATTATAAAACTCATCAACACTACAGGAACCATTCATTATAAAGCTCATCAAAATTTATATCACTGTACATTACAGCACGTACAACAGCACTGTACATTACAGCACGTACAACAGCACTGTACATTACAGCACGTACAACAGCACTGTACATTACAGCACGTACGACAGCACTGTACATTACAGCACGTACGACAGCACTGTACATTACAGCACGTACGACATCACTGTACATTACAGCACGTACAACAGCACTGTACATTACAGCACGTACGACATCACTGTACATTACAAGACTGTAGACTGTGAAACATGGATCTGCTATGTACATTACAACATTGTACATTTACAGCTCAACACTATACATTACAAAACATACCTCGGTACTGCATTACAACACTGATCATTACAATACTGTGTAAAACAACATTGTGCTTAACAATACTGTGCATTACAACACTACATTACAACACTGCATTACAATACTACATTACAACATTGTACATTACAACACTGTACATTACAACAATGTACATTACAACACTGTACATTACAACACTGTACATTACAACACTGTGCATTACAATACTGTACATTACAACACTGTACATTACAACACTGTACATCACAACACTGTACATTACAACACTGTACATTGCAACACTGTACATTACAACACTGTACATTACAACACTGTACATTACAACACTGTACATTACAACGCTGTATATTATAACACTGTACGTTACAGCACTGCATTACAACACTGTACATTATAACACTGAACATTACAACACTGCGTTGCATCACTGTACATTACAACACTGTACATTATAACATTAAACATTACAATACTGCGTAGCAACACTATAACATTATAACACTGTACATTAAACCATGACATATCATTGTACATTAAAACATGTACAATGATAACACTGTACGCTTCAAAACAACACCTTACCACTGTACAACACATGCCTGAACAGTATACATTATAACAAATACCTCAACACTACATTATAATACATCATACCTTTAAAACCAGCGCCACAATACATCATACCTGCGCCTCAACATTGTATAATGCTGCACCACAGAGCACTACACTTGATTACAGTTTTCTGCACTATTGTTCAATACATTACAGTATACTGCACTACACTACATCCTTCAATACTACTCAAGTGCTACAGTATGCAGCATATACATTATACTACATATATTCCATCTTGGGCACACTATACACGTGTGTGGCAATGGCTCACAACAGGATATGTAGAGGTATTAACATGCTTAAGTGCCATACATATACTGTACCTATATCTGCGTTTTAACAAGTCACATTACACTCATTACATACAAAGAAGGGAGAGAGAGAGAGAGATAGAGAGAGAGAGAGAGAGAGAGAGATAGAGAGATAGAGAGATAGAGAGATAGAGAGATAGAGAGATAGAGAGATAGAGAGATAGAGAGATAGAGAGATAGAGAGAGAGAGAGAGAGAGAGAGAGAGAGAGAGAGAGAGGAGAGAGAGGAGAGAGAGGAGAGAGAGAGAGAGAGAGAGAGAGAGAGAGAGAGAGAGAGAGAGAGAGAGAGAGAGGGGGGGGGGGAGGTGGGGATAGGGAGACAATAAGTCAGATATAAATTGAATATATGTGAATGTTGGAGTAGTGTTTGTGTGCGTGCGCGTGTTTGTGTGTGTCTGGGTGTGTGTGTTTGTGTGTGTGTGATTATTGCACTGCAGTTGTAAAAAATGAACTTGAATCACTTTATTTGGCTTAGCAACAATGCAACTTATATACAAATACACGGAGGGCAGGGGCGACAATTAGCGATGCTTGGTAAACCATGGTTTACCCAGCAGACATAAGGGGTCAGGTGCTATAATGTGGCATGATAGTACACGCTGGTTCCTCTTACTGGCTTATGCATGTGAGGAAATACTGAAGCCGTACAATGGGATCGAATACACGGGGATTGTGCATGTGTCTGGGAGTGGAGGGACACGGGGTTTGAGCTCATCATATGTCTTCATTACTTCCTCATAGATACGCCATGTTCTTGAGACTTCTTTGTATATGTTTGCATGGTTTACACTACGTATCCAATAGCTGTGTTAAGCACGTAGTATCCAAGATACTTGTAAAGTAGGAATACTTATAAGTTTTAGAGAAATAATTAAGGTTTCTAAGTTTAAGTAATACTCTAATATAATATCCTAAATTATCTTAATATTCTAATGTAATACCTTAAGGCAGTATAGTACTTTTAATATAAGACCTTATATTAATGTAATTGGGGTAACACAAATTGGCCAGGGTATAAAACTGTGTCAATTTATGATAACCTAAGTTCAACGGGCTGGGTAAAGCTGGTCTTTCTGCAAGCTTGCAGTAGGGGAATTATAACTCTTCACGTTGACAAGGAAATATCTGGGTGGTTGAAGAGTGCCGTAGCAGTGCCTGATGTCTTCACACATTTTACAGTATACTGTTATACAGTAACTCATTTTGTCTTGGCCAGGAAGCCTGTGTGTGTATATATATGTATATATACTTCAGGTTTGTATGAAGGTACCGAATTACTGACCCCTTTCCAGGATGCAACCCCGCAACAGTTGCCTGACTCCTGGGGTACCTATCTACTGCTAGGTGAACCGTGGCATTAGGCGAAGGGGAAACGTGTCCCCAGGTATTTTTGTCCCGCCCGGAAGTCGAACCCACGATCCAACGATTGTGAGTCGACAACGACTCACAATCGAGGGAGAAATCTTGTACAATGAATGATGGCGTTTAGCGAAGGTAGGGTGTCATCTCGACCCTCTCGTGATAAACTTCTAACATGGATGTATAGTTTAAGATTTCCTTGAGGAGATGAGTGGGCGAACAGATCTTAGTCTTGAAGCGATGCTAAATGATAGTAAGTTATTGAGACACACACCGTGCGAATTTAGTGTCCTCACTGACGTTCTTGCAATCCTGGCTTAGTGCTCTTAACCCACGGTGCCAGCCGAGATAGTCTACTGTTTGGGAATCTTCCAATACAGATTTTTTCCCAATGTTTTCGTTGTTAGAAAAAAGGGAGTTTTGTGTGGGAGACTTGTGTCTCAGCCAGTGGGAGTAGTGATGGTGTCACGCCGGTATTTTGTATACAGCAGCTTTACGAAATCATCTACCCTCTTCCTGCTACTGTCCATGACGTTGATATTAAAACATCAACTACCACAGCTATTAACACGTCCACTACCACAGCTATTAACACGTCCACTACCACAGCTTCACCACCTTCTCTACCCTTCACCACCTTCTCTACTCTTCACCACCTTCTCTACCCTTCACCACCTTCTCTACCCTTCACCACCTTCTCTACCCTTCACCACCTTCTCTACCCTTCACCACCTTCTCTACCCTTCACCATCTTCCATCATCCGTCAAACAGTTATCACTTAAATACTGTCATCAATAAACTACATAATAGTAACTATTATTTAATCATCACGTAGAGAATAATTTGCTAGACGAATCTTAATGAGGATGTTGTCAAGTATTTAGCGAGTTTAGCATGATTGCCATTCTCATGCAAAGGAGGAGCCGCCTATGATCATTCCCGGACAAAGACCAGTCATCATGCAAAGTTTGGTGACGCTAACCCCCAAATATCTGGCTCTAAATCTCGAAAAGACAGACCGACATTCTATTTTAAAGGTCTAGATATATGTCTGAGATGTAACTATGGCAGCAGCGTCACAGTTACAGTGTAAATATGGCAGCAGCGTCACAGTTACAGTGTAACTATGGCAGCAGCGTCACAGTTACAGTGTAAATATGGCAGCAGCGTCACAGTTACAGTGTAAATATGGCAGCAGCGTCACAGTTACAGTGTAAATATGGCAGCAGCGTCACAGTTACAGTGTAACTGTGGCAGCAGCGTCACAGTTACAGTGTAAATATGGCAGCAGCGTCACAGTTACAGTGTAACTATGGCAGCAGCGTCACAGTTACAGTGTAAATATGGCAGCAGCGTCACAGTTACAGTGTAAATATGGCAGCAGCGTCACAGTTACAGTGTAAATATGGCAGCAGCGTCACAGTTACAGTGTAACTGTGGCAGCAGCGTCACAGTTACAGTGTAAATATGGCAGCAGCGTCACAGTTACAGTGTAAATATGGCAGCAGCGTCACAGTTACAGTGTAAATATGGCAGAAGCGTCACAGTTACAGTGTAAATATGGCAGCAGCGTCACAGTTACAGTGTAACTGTGGCAGCAGCGTCACAGTTATAATATAACTATGGCAGCTCTTCTAGGATAAACATTTACTATCGAGGCTTTCATATCGGCTTCTCTGTACTTCAAGAGTGTAACCCTGCGGGGTTTATGTCTTCGAAGAAATGGGAGGTAGAAGGAAATGGATGGGTGGAAGGAATAGGTGGATGGAGGGAAAGGGTGGGTCGAGTGAATAGGTGAGTGGGGTATAATCACTGTAAGGGGGTACTGTTGAAGTCAATATTGAAAAGTACAGTTTAAAAAGTACTGTTGAAAGGCACAGTTAAAGGTGTACTGTTGAAGATCACTGTTGAACGGCACTGTTGAGAAACATGATTCAAGGGGTACAGCTGAAGGGCACTTTTGAAGAACACTGTTGAAGGAGTACTATTGAAAGGCGCTGTTGCGGAACACAATTGGAGAAGCTCTGTTGAGGAGTACTGTTGTTGATATACTGTTGAAGGGGCACCGTTGTTGAGGTACTGTTCAAGTGCTCTGTTCAAGCGTTATGTTGGAAGGCACTATTGAAAGACTGTTGACTGGCACTGTAGAAAGGTACTGTTGAAGGGATACTGTTTAAGATCGTTGTTGAAGGTACTGTTGAAGTACCATTTAATTTTCCATGTAATGTGCCTCTAATTAGATGTGCATCCATCTAATTTGTCAACTTCCTCCGACAGTGAAGAAAAACATAAGAAATATTGAGAGGATTTGTGTTAGAATAATTTATCTTACCCTTTTCGGTCATATTCAACAACATACATTGTTGAAAGGAAAAAAGCGGAATATAAACAGAGGAAGGAGACAGGGAGAAGGGAGAGAAGGAGGGAGAATGAGAAAGAAGGAGAAGAAGAGGTAGGGAATCAGAGAGAGATGGACAGGCAGACCCAGACACCGCCGGGTACCTCTTCTAGTGTATATCTATCCATATGTATAAAAGAGTGTATTGGGGAGAGAGAGAATGGGAGGGAGGGACAGACATGCAGACATTCTTTCTTAAAGTAAAGATATATATATATATAATATAATATAAGAGATGATAAGTAAAGTGGCTCGTGTTGGGACAGGATATCGTGTCAAGACAGGATAATTTCCTTCCTGTTCCATTCACTGTTGAATGTCTGTCACTTAATACCAAGGTCAGCATGAGCAGGTCCATTCATAAGAACCACACGGAAGTTCACATTCATCAAGAAATCTGATTGGCTTCAAGCAGAAAATACACGATGATTGGCTGCTTAATGAGAAGCCGCTGAGGAGTTGCTTGTCTCTCCTGGGAAAACGTGACGTAAACAAACCCACGTGTTGCTCCTTCGCGCCACCATCACGTGTGAACGAATTGACAAGTGTGCACGAAAATATTGATGAGCTATATTATACGTCTTTGTGACTAGTTGGTGAACGAGTCGACTCTGCGAGCGACGAAATTGCCGTGCATTCGTCCGATTACTATACAGACTCAGGGAACATCTATTCACCTGACTAGATTTACTTAACTGTGATGGCTGGCTGGGATTAAGCTACTGTTGATGGGTCCGATCTCGTAATCAACAGTTGTCCAATTGGGTGCTCATCTTTAATTTGTTCCCTTTCCTAACCTTATCTCTTGTGTCCCTAGTGTTAACCCCACCATTCATGTCCCCAAGTCTTGGACTCAACCCTTATGTCCTCTTCGTACTGGCCCCACTCCTTGTACTCTCCTAATTGTGATTGCGGCGGTTGAGCTTCTGCTCTTTGGTCCCGCCTCTCAACCGTCAATCAACTGGTGTTCAGATTCCAGAGCCTATTAGGTTCTTATGATATCTACATTAGAAACTATGAATGGACTGTGCCTCCATCACATCATTGCCTAGTGTATTTCATTAGTTATCTACTCCGACACTAAAAACGTTCTTTCTAATGTCTTTATTGTCTAACTGGTCTTGAGTACTCAATTTCCACCAGTGTCCCCTTGTGTATGTACCATTTGAGTGAAATAAACTGTCTTTATATGATCGATCAATTCCTCTGAAAATCTTGTATGTGGTGATCATGTCACCTCAAAATCTTCTTTCTTCCAGCGACGTGAAGTTCAGTTCCTATAGTCTCTCCTCGTAGCCCATATCCCTCAGCTGGAGTACTAGTCTGGAAGCATACTTTTGAACCTTCTCCAGTTTAGTCGTGTGTATATGTGGTATGTAAGGCTCCAAATGATTACTTACACAAGTTTCTAAACGCAGTTCTTACGTTGACCAACCTAGCATATGCCGCTGATGATATCCTGTTGATGTGGGCTTCAGGGGACAGGCCTGGCATAATATCCACCCTTAGGTCTTTCTCTCTCCCTGATTCTTGAGGGATTTCATCTCCCAAATGGTACCTTGTATCTGGCCTCCTTCTCCCTATAACTATCTTCATCACTTTACATTTACTCTGGTTAAACTTTAATAGCCATTTGTTGGACCATTCCTTCAGTTTGTTTAAGTCATTTTGTATCTCATGCTGTCCTCCTCTGTCTTAATCCTTCTGTTAATTTTAGGATCATCAACAAACATCGAAAGGAATGAGTCTATATCCTCTGGAAGATCATTTATGTTTATCAAAATCAAGATAGGTCATTGAAGAGAACCCTGTGGGACTCCACTGGTGCCATCACGCCATTCTGAGGTCTCACCTCTCACAGTAACTCTCTGCTTCCTATTGCTTAGGTACTCTCTTAAAGACTGGAGCACCCTACCAGCTACTCCTGCCTGTTTCTGCAACTTATGCCTTAGCCTCTAATGGGGTACTGTGTCAAAGGCTTTCTGACAGTCCAAGAAAATGCTGTCTGCCCACCCTTTTCTTTCTTTTTTTAATCTTTGTCAATTGGTCGTAGAATTCTATTAGACCTGTGAGGCAAGATTTACCATCCCTGAACACATGTTGGTAGTGAGTCACGAAGTCCCTTCTCTCCAGATGTGCTACAAAGTTCTTTCTCATGATCTACTCTATCACCTTGCATGGCATACAAGTTAGGAACACTGGCCTGTAGTTCAGTGCCTCCTGCCTGTCATTTCTATTTGTATATTGTGACTATATTATCTGTCTGCCATGTTTTGTGGTAGGTCTCAGGTTTCCATTGACTATTGTACACCATGGAGAGTGGCAAGCAAAGTGCTTCTACACACTTTTTTTATCCATGAAGAAATTACGTCAGGTTCAACTGCATTTGTCACGTCCAGATCCAACAGATAACTTCTAACTTCACCTTTGGTAATTTCAAACCCTTCCAAAGCTGCCTGGTTTATTGGCACCTCGCCTCGTTCTACTGTGAAGACCTTCTGGAATATCTTATTGAGTTCGTAACACACCACTTTGCCATTCTCTGTGTACCTGTCCTCAGTTTCATCACCTGTTCTTTCACTTGCTTTCCTCGTGATGTTACTGTGGAGCAGTTCTGGGTCGGTCTTGGCTATATTTGTTATGAAGTTTTCATACTGTCTTTTAGCTTCTCTTCTCACACTGAGGTATTCATTTCTGGCCCTCTGGTATCTCCTTCTGCTCTCTGGTGTTCTGTTATTTCTGTAGTTCCTCCTCGTCCTTATATTTAATTGGCCTTGCTTCCTCGCATGGCCAATTAAACCACGGATTCCTCTTTTAGTTTTAGTTTTTTCATTTTGGGTCGGGATAAGCTTTTTTATTGCCTCCTGACACATTCGTGTGACGTAATCCATCATGCATTATACAGACTTGTCTCTGAGTTCTGTTCTTCATGGTATTCTGTCAGGAATTATATAATCTCTTCATAGTTTCCCTTTCGGTATGCCAGCCCTTTGCTTTCTGGCCCTTGTTTGGGGGAGATTAACCCTAACTCCACAAAATACTCAAATTATAGTATACTGTAGTCACTCATTCCAATGGGGGCTTCTAACTTAACTTCCCTTACCTCCGTCTCATTCAGGGTAAATATCACATATCGAGACTTTATGGTTCATCTTCACCTCTCATTCTTGCGGATTCCTTGACATCTTGGCTTAGGAAGTTTCTTGTTGCCACATCAAGCAGTTTAGCTCTCCAGGTTTCTGGTCCTCTATGTGAGTGTCCGTTTTCCCAGTCTATCTTCCCATAGTTGAAGACTCCCATAATTAACAGTCTGGGTCGATTCCTGCAAGCAACAGAAGATACTCTCTCTATTATATTAATGGTAGCCATGTTGTTTTTATCACATTCTTCTCTGGATCTTCTGTCATTTGATGGGGAGGTTATATTAATAAAAAAATAATAATACTATTATTTTTCGTCCAGCAATTGTCATGATGCCTATTATGTAGTCCATGAACCCTTCACAGTCCGGGTTATTCATCTTGTCAAAACTCCAGTCTTTTCTTATCAACAGAGCCATTCCTCCACCTCTTCCTTCCCTCTGTTTTTTCCTTATAACGTATACAGTGTTACCTGCAGAAACACTGCATTTGTTATTACTTTTGTTAATTTTGTCTCTGTGAGTGCTGTTACGTGTAGGTTTTCTTCTTGTGACCTGGGTTTGAGTACATTACCTTGAACATCACTTTCTACTGTCCATTCTCGCCTCCTCTCCCACTTGTTAGGCATTCCTCAGGCGTAAGACGTGGCTCCCTGGGTGTGGCAAGTTGTGAGAAGGTTAGCGGGGCCTCGGAGGATACTTGCTGCCCTCGTCCTGGCCGTACCCCACCATTTGTCCCTTTGCTCTGGCACTACCATGAGCCATCCTTGGTCTGGCCCCACTCTTTATGTATCCCCCATACTGGCCCCATCACTTATGTATCCCCCATCCTCGTCCCATCCCTTATGTTCCCTCCTCCTTGGCCAACCCTTTGTGTCCTCTCGTCCTGACCCAACCAACCACTTGTATTCCCTTGTAGCCCAACTACTTGTATCCCTTAGTCCTGGCAATACCCCTTGTGTCCTCTCCTTGGAGCCCCCACCCCTCGTGTACCTTCATAGCCCCGCCACTTTTCCCCTCATTCTTGCCCTCCACCCCAAGTGTTCCCTCGTCTTTTCCCCCCATCCCTTTCGACCAATTAAACAGCTTGGTTTTACTCACCCTGGTCTTTATTCACAAGTTTGTAGTGACCATATCCGCTATGTCGACGTGTCTCAGACAATATGAGATTTAATTCTTTCAGCCTGATTTCATAACTCGTGACATTTTCTTAGGCATTTGTGTGATAAAATCTGTGGACCTACTTTACCTTAACTGTTATGTGTCGCTAGGTGTGTGTGTCATGCTGGTTATGACCTCATGTTTTGGCTACTTTATAGTGACCTCAGCTACACCTCTTCAAATTCCTGAAGGCTCTTCTTACATTTACTAAATCTTATGTGAGCCTCGCGGAATAGATTTATTATAATATCCGCTACAGGTTCTGCTCTGTTTCCTACACTAGTAGTTGCTTCCCTCTTGACTAATATGATACTACCAGTTCCCTTTCACCTTCATTTTCATCACCTTACATTGATCAGATTGAAGATTAGTAGCCATGAGTCTTAACTATTCCCGTTTTTGTCAACATGATCAGTTTTTTCATAATAATTCGTTCACTTATGCAGGGTAGCCCATAAGTAAGTATTCGTAAATTTGAAATTAATCACATAACTGTTTGAAAGTATGCATATAGTGGCTTGAAATTAATCATTTACTTACCTGAATGTAATCATATAATTTCCTAAAAGTAAGCATACACTTGATTGAAAGTATAAGCATATTGGTGACCAAACCACAACTCAGATGTTGGAAAAGCGAAGACGTTTCGGTCCATTTTGGACTGTTATGAAGTCGTGAGATGACTTGGTAAAATGTACAATGAATCAGAAAATACCGAAACGTCGTCGCTTCTACATCTTCTGAGCTGTGGTTTGCTCATCATTTCTTCAGCCACAAGTCTCCGTGGCGTAGTGGTAAGACACTCTCCTGTCGTTTCGCGAGCGCTTTGTCCTGGGTTCGTATCCTGGCCGGGAGAAGATTTACTAGGCGTCAATCCTTAACTGTAGCCTCTGTTTACCCAACAGTAAAATGGGTACCTGGTTGTAAAACGATTTGGCGAAGTGGTATTCCGGGGAACATAGGATTAAGGACTTGCCCGAAACGCTATGTGTGCTAATGGTTGAACAAAAATGTAAGAACTCTTGTATTAAAAACTAAAAAATATTATTGTGACATTGTCTGTATAAGCATATTGCTTGACCGCAAGCAATTTAGTTTCTTTGAAGTAAGCATAAAGTTGCCTGAAAGAAAGCATAAAAATACCTGAAAGTAAGGATAAAGTTGCATGAAAGTAAGGATAAAGTTGCCTGAAAATAAGCACAAAGTTGCCTGAAAGTAAGCACAAAATTGCCTGAAAGTAAGCACAAAGTTGTCTGAAAGAGTAAAATTGCCTGAAAGAGTAAAATTACCCGCGAGTATACAATTGTTATAAAATATAGATACATGGGAAAAATAATAACAAATGTTGAAGGGTTTCATGTTGTGAACTTTTAGTTCCACATGATATTTCATACCCTCTACATTTAAACATGTATGAGATATGACCATTTTTCAGTTTAACGAGGTCAAGATATATTTTAAATATTCTCCAGTTACTCACTGTCTGAACTGAGTACCACTAAGACTTTGCAATTACACACCTTCACAAGCCCTCATTCAAATACACCTACACAAACCTTCATCAACATACACAAGCCCCCATTAACATACACATACACATGCCCTCATGCAGCACACAGGAGATTCCCGCCCTTCGACTTTGGATTGTTTTGATATATTTAACTCAAAACATATCTTTCTCTCGTTTAATATTTGTTCTTCAGGAAGGAAGGAACTATCAGGGGAAAAGCGCCAAGTCTGGCGCCAAAAATGTCTCTTCAGGAGACATTTGCTGTTTCTTTGCACACATATTTTGTCTTTTTAGTCCCCATTTGTACATTAGTTTCCTTAATTCTTATGATCCTATATTCTTATGAATTAGTTTGGGTGAATATAAATAGGAGCAGCCATGTATTGGCCAATAGACCTTCTGAAGTTTCCTTAATTCTTATATGAATTATTTGGACGGGAAAATAAAGCCATCAATTGATCTGAGGATCATTGAAACGACACCATGTTCGCCCTGATCTTTAATAATTATCGAACAATGGGCAATAGGGATTCCCGATGGTACGTACCTGGATGAGTGACCACAGATATATTACCTGGGAATGGTGCTTGAACTTGGAGCCTGGCTTTATAAGTAAAACCATATAATCCTTTATAGATTGGGTTTAGCAGTTTCGAATTCCAACTATATAAATTGGTTATAAAGAACACACTGGGCAGTAATTAGTGCTGAGTTGGATTTAATCCTGCAAAAAAACACTCGATTAGTTGTAATGATTTTTTTTCAAGGAAAAGGATTGGAAATTGTCCATGTTATCCCAGATATGTTAATGTTATGGTTTTGATGTCCTTTGAGGTTTTAATGTTCTTAAAATTTTGAAGTTGTTCTTAAGGTCTTAATGTTCTCTTTAAAAGGTTTAAAACTGTCTTTTAGGTATCGATGTTTATCTTAATATTTTGATGTTAACCTTACAATTTATATGTTGCCTTTGAAGGGAATATTCATTAACAAATGAACGAAGTTTGCCACAAATCACATAAAAAAAAATGTGTGTTTTTCTTGTACATATTTTCTTCTACTGGTTTGAAGTGAAAATTTTCAAGTTTCCCCAATAGTCTAGCTCAGTGTAAGCGGCCTGCATTACTTTAAAATGATATCACAGGTTGTCCCATTGTCATTCTAGATTTGTAAACTAACAAACTCTAATTATTTTAAGAAAATGTGATTGAGTATTCATTCTGACTATGACGTCTACAAGAGCTGACGATAACCGGAAGTATAATTCAACTTTGCTAAGCACATCTGGGCATTAATTAATATGTGAATACATTTTCATAGGAAATAGCCAAGTAAGAGTTATATTTTAATACTTTACACATTAAAATATCTCAAAGGAAAATTAATTTGTTGTGTTTTATATAAAAAATCAAACGAATGGTGTAAAAAACGAGTCATTTACAATGGTTTAGTCTCCCTAAACGAGGCCCCCCCCACCCCCGCCATGGGGAAAACTATCAACACTTAGTTTTAAACCACAACCAACTTTCGATTGTTGATTGTTATAAAACATTATTTTCTGTAATATATCAATATTTAACAAAAAAGTTTAATTTTGCACTGCATTTAACCCTTAATCATATGAGGGTAACATGTACATTGATCTACGTGATATTTAGATGCTCAGTTTGCTTTAATCCAACATAATATCATATTCACAAAGCCTACATGCTTTGCCAACCACTCGCTGCATCCTGGGTCAAGAGAATAGAAGACAGACTATCGATCCGTGTTAATATGTCAATATTTGACTTAATACATCTGGCAGCCGACAAACAGGACAAATCTTTTAGACGGTGTAATAAAAAAACAATATTTTCTTAAAATAATAATTATATAAATTGTTGGCTTATGCATAGTTAGGCCTTAGTAAAGTGATTTTAAGTTCATTTACGACGTGTTTGGAATACAGGTTCAAAGTGAATGAAGCACGTTTTGAATCATAACTTCGAATATGAGTTAACTAAATTACAATATCAGACTAACGCCAACATTGTTATCTCAGTGTTTGACTAGGACTAGTAATCTGTAAACTCGGAAGCCCTTTGTGCTGTAATGGGCTGTTTTTTGCACAGTCGTTATGATTTGCTTCGAAATTATCTTGGATAATTACGGCCTAGCTCATATATACTGGACGGATGGTAATTAATCGAGCAGTTGCCTCCGACGTTTAAGAATAACTGTTTACACATGACTACAAACTAGTGACGCTCGACCTTCTCTCAAACATCACCTAACTCACTTCTTATGTCTTGGATACACCTCTCTAAATGTTGCACTCAACTATTGCAAATGTAAATATTTGCCAACAGAGCCAACACACTAACCTCCTAGGCCTAACTATAGACAAAATTGAATTAAACATTAATATTAGTTGACATTGAAGAAAATGTAGTGTGCTTACAGAGGCAACATAATGGTGTGTTGTTAAGTTAACCATTTTGTTGCCGCAAATGATTAGTAGACTGATGCAGTGTGACAGGTGCGTCACTTATGCCCCGTAGACTGAGGCAGTGTGAACAAACTACAATATGTAACAACTTGGACTGGCTTCAGTACTGGCCTCCAGACTGCCTGTGATTTCAGTAGAAATCCGGTCGTATGCCTTTAACAAGTCTCGGTGGCCACTGGTAGAGTACACGACTGATAATCCTCAGTTGGATGGTTACTGGACCAGCAGTTGACGGGGTCACTGAAGAATATGATGGACAGCAGCACTGTGGGAGACATCGAGACGGACATCATGACCAGTCACCAAGTGTTCTGGTCTCAGTCATCAAAGATATTTGCTCTCTTGTCCACTTGATAGAAGAACTTGGCCACCCTATTGTGGAGGTGTGTATCCCCTCAGAGACAAAGTTGACTGCAGGTCCTGCTGCAGCCTTGCTTGTGCTGACTCTGAACACAAACCCAGACCAGTTCCAGGCTCTCACCGAAGACTTTCTCACGGAGGGAACTAAGTACAATGACGATGGTATTCGTTGAAACGTGCTGAAGATCTTCACTGTTTCCTGATAGAGAAATCTTGACAAAGGAAAGTAGAATCTACTCTCTTTCCAAAGAAAGATGATGAACATCCTCCTTGGTGGTATGATGAGCGTTCTATATCGCCACCTTCAACCCTAATTATCAATGACAACTACCTTGATTGATGTTAATAAGAGTTAATGTTGCTAAGAGCTTTGATTACTCATAGTAAGAACTTTGATTAAAGCTGTGACAAGCCAAGATTATTGTTACTGAGAATCCTGATAAATACCGCCTCGGATCCAGGTCATTGACCTGACAACCATTGATTAATATCTCCACGAGCCCTGAGTGTTGGTTTTCACATTAGCTTTGTCCCACAAGATGTTGAAGTCTCGAGGAAGTGGTTGGTTGGGTGACTGGTATTGACGGCACACTTCAAGGCCCAGGGTGCGCCTTCCCCCTCTCTCTCTAGCCGCTCGAAGTGGTGAAGTCTTTTGTTTTTTCTCCCGTCTCTTTGGCCGTTTGTTTTGCTGCTTTGTTTCCGCAAATTTCCATGAATTTGATGTTGATATAGTGGCTAACAGGACGCACTAGGATAATGGCGGTGATCCTAGCAGTATTTCCTTAGTCACTCCTAACTGAGGCGCGCGACCAGTACCTCGCCCCCGGGTTTCAGGGGAAGCTCAAGAATTCAGCTCGTTCTCTCGGTTGGCCGCCCCGTCGAAAGGCAACTGTTTTGCCCGAGGAGAAGCGTACGGACCCAGGCATACAGTAATCAGTGTCACGGGCATACATTTTGACAAATACGTCGCCATTTTAATCTATCGCTCGATTTGTTAAAAAACGAGATGTATTAGGCCAGATGACGAGAGACAGTGATGTACAGTAGTTTAACGATGACAAGACGAAGGGTTAGTGGTCGGACACTGTCACTGTGGGAGTGGATCAGTGCCAGGGTATTGTCACTGTGGGGTGGATCAGTGCGTGGGTATTGTCACTGTGGGGTGGATCAGTGCCAGGGTATTGTCACTGTGGGGTGGATCAGTGCGTGGGTATTGTCACTGTGGGGTGGATCAGTGCCAGGGTATTGTCACTGTGGGGTGGATCAGTGCCAGGGTATTGTCACTGTGGGGTGGATCAGTGCCAGGGTATTGTCACTGGGGTGGATCAGTGCCAGGGTATTGTCACTGTGGGGTGGATCATTGCCAGGGTATTGTCACTGTGGGGAGGATCAGTACCAGGGTATTGTCACTGTGGGGTGGATCAGTGCCTGGGTATTGTCACTGTGGGGTGGATCAGTGCCTGGGTATTGTCACTGTGGGGTGGATCAGTGCCTGGGTATTGTCACTGTGGGGTGGATCAGTACCAGAGTATTGTCACTGTGGGGTGGATCAGTGCCTGGGTATTGCCACTGTGGGTGGATCAGTGCCTGGGTATTGTCATTGTGGGGTGGATCAGTGCCTGGGTATTGTCACTGTGGGGTGGATCAGTGCCTGGGTATTGTCACTGTGGGGTGGATCATTGCCAGGGTATTGTCACTGTGGGGAGGATCAGTACCAGGGTATTGTCACTGTGGGGTGGATCAGTGCCAGGGTATTGTCACTGTGGGTGGATCAGTACCAGGGTATTGTCACTGTGGGGTGGATTAAATATTTTTTTATAAATGAAGATTTAATAAAAAATTTCTGTCAATAAGTGATATATATATATTATATATTATAATATATTATATATTATAATATATTATATATTATAATATATTATATATTATAATATATTATATATTATAATATAATATATTATATAATAATATATATATGAAATGGCAGCCCGTTCTCGCACTTGCTTATAGTCAACATTTGGCATATGAATAAGTGCATATGTGACATACTAATTTATTGTGAATGTGAGTTTACCTTGAAATGCTGAATAGAAAACCACAACTTAACCTAACCTTCTTAGTTTGTTAAGATATTACAATTAGTACTGAACCTATACCTATATTGATATTACAGTTTTATAAAAATAATAAAACAAAACTAAAATATTTAAATAAATTGTAAAGTAACTCAGGGTATTGTCAAATTTTGTATAAAATCTCTATTGTTTAATAAAACTGATTGGAAAAACTAGTGTCTTGAAAAAATATGGCTTGGAATATGTCACATATTTATTTATTTATAAGCGAAACAGTGACTAAGCAATAAGTCATATATGTGCTGTCTTGTATGAGAGCGGGTTGGAAATGGGACATTTCATTCACCTGGGCACTAGGAGCCTCGAACACCCGACCTCCGACACAGGAGACAGTCGCTCTATCAACAGCGTTACTGTACTAGCCGTAAAAAAAAAGACGTAAAAAGTATTCACCAAGTTGTGTTTGCGGAGGTTGTGTATTCCAAAGCAAGTTCCATTGGGGAGCGGTTAGTTGCCTTGAAATCTGTTGTACCTGCTTTGTGCTGTACCCGCCCTGTGCTCTACTCCTCCTGTGCTGTACCCGCCCTGTGCTCTACTCCTCCTGTGCTGTACCCACCCTGTGCTCTACTCCCCCTGTGCTGTACCCGCCCTGTGCTCTACTCCCCCTGTGCTGTACCCACCCTGTGCTCTACTCCTCCTGTGCTGTACCCACCCTGTGCTCTACTCCTCCTGTGCTGTACCCGCCCTGTGCTCTACTCCCCCTGTGCTGTACCCACCCTGTGCTCTACTCCCCCTGTGCTGTACCCGCCCTGTGCTCTACTCCTCCTGTGCTGTACCCGCCCTGTGCTCTACTCCTCCTGTGCTGTACCCGCCCTGTGCTCTACTCCCCCTGTGCTGTACCCACCCTGTGCTCTACTCCCCCTGTGCTGTACCCGCCCTGTGCTCTACTCCTCCTGTGCTGTACCCGCCCTGTGCTCTACTCCTCCTGTGCTGTACCCACCCTGTGCTCTACTCCTCCTGTGCTGTACCCACCCTGTGCTCTACTCCCCCTGTGCTGTACCCACCCTGTGCTCTACTCCCCCTGTGCTGTACCCGCCCTGTGCTCTACTCCTCCTGTGCTGTACCCACCCTTGCTGAACTAGAGCCAAGATTAACATGTTGGTCACAGGGAGGGAAGACACTAATGGCAATAAGAAGAACAGACGATTCCATTATGTTGTGTGAACTCTGCTGACCCATAGTACTTGTGGCTAACTTCTTACCACCACAACTCTCCCCAGGGCCCGTCTCCACTCCCCAGGGCCCGTCTCCACTCCCCAGGGCCCGTCTCCACTCCCCAGGGCCCGTCTCCACTCCCCAGGGCCCGTCTCCCTCCGTGGCCTCTGTCTCCTTGGACCTGCCTTTCCACAACCCCCATATACATCATGGGGTCCCACTTCGACCCACGATCAAACCTTTTGTCATTACTTTACCTGTTAATTTCTTCAGTGTCATTGTGTTATTTTCAGCGACATTCAACGATGCCTCTCAAGCTATTCCTCGTTCGTATTCACCTAGTTGTTCTTGCGGGGGTTGAGCTCTGCTCTTTTGGCCCGCCTCTCAACTATCAATCAATCAACTATAACTAACTACTAACCTTCCACCTCCCCCCTACACATACACCCAGGAAGCAGCTCCGTAACAGCTGTCTAACTCCCAGGTACCTATTTACTGCTAGGTAAACCAGTGCATCAGGGTCAAAGAAACTATGCCCATTTGGTTCCGCCTTCGCCGGGGATACATCCTCAGACCCATGGGTTACGAATCCCGTGCGCTGTTCAATCAGCCGTCAGGCAGGCGGCCATGTGTTGACAGTATGGCGTGTGTTGACAGTATGGCGTGCGAGGCGTGTCTGGTCAGGTACTGGTGTAGTAACCGCTGGTATGGAAGAAAACCCCGCCAATAACACCCGTTTTCTATGATGTCTTGTGAATCCGCAAAGGCGGAATATTTGTTGAGAGAGGCCGGGCCGGCGCGGGTGTAAAGGTCAGGGGTCAGTGCCAGGTGAATGGCGGGGCCGCGCGCATGGCACCCACCACAAAGTTGGCTGCTACCATTCATAAGTCCGGCTGACCCCTCGTAGTGACGCGTGGGGGGGGGGGACGACTTCCCATGCTCCACCAAATGTTTAACTTTCTTCCTGTTCATCAATGTATATTGATGACTTTAACTCCGTTTCTGGAAACATTCGTGTTTATGGCTCGCTATCTGCATATGGCTATAAACATTTGTGCTGATGTTAACGAAGGGGAATATATTATATCGTTGATGTATAACTATAATATATTACTGGAATATATATATTATCATAAACTGATGTACATCGGATGTACATCCACATGCGTGTACACTTATCCGTGTACTCTCACAATAGTACTCCCGTAGTTGTGCTTGCGAGGGTTGAGCTTCGGCTGTTTGGTCCCGCCTTTCAACTGTCAATCAACTGGTGTACAGGACCAATATACAACTGGTGTACAGGACAGTATACAACTGGTGTACAGGACAGTATACAACTGGTGTACAGGACCAGTATACAACTGGTGTACAGGACCAATATACAACTGGTGTACAGGACCAATATACAACTGGTGTACAGGACAGTATACAACTGGTGTACAGGACAGTATACAACTGGTGTACAGGACCAGTATACAACTGGTGTACAGGACAGTATACAACTGGTGTACAGGACCAGTATACAACTGGTGTACAGGACAGTATACAACTGGTGTACAGGACCAGTATACAACTGGTGTACAGGACCAATATACAACTGGTGTACAGGACCAATATACAACTGGTGTACAGGACAGTATACAACTGGTGTACAGGACCAATATACAACTGGTGTACAGGACAGTATACAACTGGTGTACAGGACCAATATACAACTGGTGTACAGGACAGTATACAACTGGTGTACAGGACCAATATACAACTGGTGTACAGGACAGTATACAACTGGTGTACAGGACCAGTATACAACTGGTGTACAGGACAGTATACAACTGGTGTACAGGACCAGTATACAACTGGTGTACAGGACAGTATACAACTGGTGTACAGGACCAATATACAACTGGTGTACAGGACAGTATACAACTGGTGTACAGGACCAGTATACAACTGGTCTACAGGACCAGTATACAACTAGTATTCAGGTCCAATATATACAACTGGTGTATATATTGTATAGTGGTCCTTGTATATTCTTTGATGACCCATATTAGGTGTAAAAAAAGTCCCATATTAAGAATAGATGACTGCCACCGGTGTAATGAGTCGTAGGGCTGGATCAAGCAGGTTATTAGTGTAAGCGTGACGGGTCGACCCCATCATGCCAGAGGGTCTCAACCGAAGGTCTTAATTCACATTGGTTCCAATGGTTCCGCCTGGGCTTTACTTTCGAATACCAGTCAAACGGAGTATATATATATGATGGTAGTAACAGCTTGCTGGATCCGTGGGCGCAGGGGGGGGGAGGTTAGTTTGTGGTGTGGGATCGCTCACTTTACCGGTCCTCTTGTTTGTGGTGGTTTGGTAGTTTGTTTTGGTTGTGTTTTTACCTTGATTTACTGTCTGTAACTACCTTGTTCATGGTTTATAACTACCTTGCTTTAAGGTCAATAACTACCTTGCTTTAAGGTCTATAACTACCTTGCTTTAAGGTCAATAACTACCTTGCTTTAAGGTCTATAACTACCTTGCTTTAAGGTCTATAACTACCTTGCTTTAAGGTCTATAACTACCTTGCTTTAAGGTCAATAACTACCTTGCTTTAAGGTCAATAACTACCTTGCTTTAAGGTCTATAACTACCTTGCTTTAAGGTCTATAACTACCTTGCTTTAAGGTCAATAACTACCTTGCTTTAAGGTCAATAACTACCTTGCTTTAAGGTCTATAACTACCTTGCTTTAAGGTCTATAACTACCTTGCTTTAAGGTCTATAACTACCTTGCTTTAAGGTCTATAACTACCTTGCTTTAAGGTCTATAACTACCTTGCTTTAAGGTCAATAACTACCTTGCTTTAAGGTCTATAACTACCTTGCTTTAAGGTCAATAACTACCTTGCTTTAAGGTCAATAACTACCTTGCTTTAAGGTCAATAACAACCTTGCTTTAAGGTCAATAACTACCTTGCTTTAAGGTCTATAACT
This sequence comes from Procambarus clarkii, assembly GCF_040958095.1. Lineage (NCBI taxonomy): Eukaryota > Metazoa > Arthropoda > Malacostraca > Decapoda > Cambaridae > Procambarus > Procambarus clarkii. The sequence goes on from NC_091170.1 coordinate 32,658,987, forward strand.
ACCTTGCTTTAAGGTCTATAACTACATTGCTTTATGGCCTATAACTACCCTGCTGTAAGGTCTATAAGATATAGTAGTTATATATCTTGCTTTAAGGTATAACTACTTTGCTGTTAGATCTATAACTACCTTGCTGTAAGGTCTATAACTACCTTGCTGTAAGGTCTATAATTACCTTGTTGTAAGGTCTATAATTACCTTGCTGTAAGGTCTATAACTACCTTGCTGTAAGGTCTATAATTACCTTGCTGTAAGGTCTATAACTACCTTGCTGTAAGGTCTATAATTACCTTGTTGTAAGGTCTATAACTACCTTGCTGTAAGGTCTATAATTACCTTGCTGTAAGGTCTATAATTGCCTACCTTTATGGCCTATAGCTGCTTTGCCTAATGTTCTATCACTACTTTGTTTTATGATCCATAACTTAATTGCTTTATGGTATATAACTGTCCTGCTTTATGCCCAACCACTTGGGCTGGACGGTAAAGTGACGGTCTCGCTTCATGCAGGTCTGCGTTCAATCCCCGACAGTCCATGCAAGTAGTTGGGCACCATTCCATCCGTTCGTCCTAACTGATTTTATTTTCCTCATTTTTCTTCTAAATGCTGTGTTGTTATGGCTTAGTGATCTCTCCTGTCAATTACCACTACCTTGGTAGTTACCACTATAACTACCTTGCTTTACGGTCTATAACTTAAAGCTTTATAGGTTGGTGACATTTTCCTTTATTCTTATCTTAGATCGGATGAGTTGTTGAGTTGGTCTCACGCCATTGGTATGAGAGTTGCTTACTGTAATGTCCTCAGTGTTGGGTGTGTGTGTGTGTGGTCGTGCAGCCCGTCCTTCTAAGGTTCCCTAACGTCAAGGAACTATCATACTAAAGTTCGCTAGCCTTACCTACCAGGGGACCCAAAACAGAAAACGGGACGAGCCTTCACTTCACCCCGAAAGGATAGCAGGAATATGCATGTTGTGAGGAAGATGGCAGCAGGGATTGAGGGCATGTAGTCATGCCTTGGTCGACGTAGTTTGTGGTTATTATCAGTGATTCATATTGGTAGACGATTTCCACTGACACATTGTTATCTTATGCCATGTTATCACTGCGAGGATGACAGCTCTCCTGTGTTATCATGGTAACTCCACTTAACTACCGGATTGTTTGTCTACAGTGGAGTCTCTCTGGATTATGTCGGTGGGGGTGAATATAGTTGTATACTTCTATTCCCAAGAGAGAGATTTGCTGTTGATCACAGAACCAATAATGACAAACTCTTTAAACTAAACTAAACTCTTGACAGCTTAGTAATAACATGGAGTAATGCTTGGCGTGTGTTGCTGGGTGACTCTTGATCCGGGTGACATCTCCCGGGTGCTTGAAGCCACACCACATCTTACGGTCGTCTCCTCACTCTCTCATCCACCTGTCTCTCCCTCTCTTCTGTCCCTTTTCCCCACCCTTTCACCTCATCTCCCACTTTGACCTGTCATAACCCTCCCTAGGTCTCGTCGGTCTGGTTGTGAGCAGCCATGGTCTGGTTGTGAGCAGCCATGGTCTGGTTGTGAGCAGCTATGGTCTGGTTGTGAGCAGCTATGGTCTGGTTGTGAGCAGCCATGGTCTGGTTGTGAGCAGCCATGGTCTGGTTGTGAGCAGCCATGGTCTGGTTGTGAGCAGCCATGGTCTGGTTGTGAGCAGCCATGGTCTGGTTGTGAGCAGCCATGGTCTGGTTGTGAGCAGCCATGGTCTGGTTGTGAGCAGCCATGGTCTGGTTGTGAGCAGCTATGGTCTGGTTGGTAAGACAACAGTTTCGTACTTTTGAGGCCCGTATCCCAAATGATCCAAATGCGTGAAGTGCTATACGCCAGGCTGTTGTGGATTGTATCTCGCATACAGAAGCCGATGTAGGCACTCCTCAGCCCGGTCTTTACCTTAACCATGTCTCACTGGTCATAATCTCCACCTTTGGTTCCCTCTTGCTCGCATTTACACTCCGGAATTTAGAGATGATGGATTATGGAAATTATTTGAGATTATCCAAAACTTTTAACATCCCAAAATATTTATTTTAAAACTCTTTTTACCTTAGTCAAACTTTTTTATGGCAATGATGAGAGAGAAATATTTGCTAACAAGTTTGCTACTGGCAGTCTTACAGTGTAATCTATGATCCTTCAAAGGCTTCACAGACTTCAATAACTTTCAAAATTAATGTTGCCTTGAAGAATAGCGTTAATATAAAGAACATGTTTATAAGGTTTATAGGGCGCCTGACAGCTGAGTGGACAGCGCTTCGGATTCGTAGTCCTGAGGTTACGGGTTCGATTCCCGATGGAGGCGGAAACATATGGACAAAATGTTTCTTTCACCCTGACGCCCCTGTTACCTAGCAGTAAATAGGTACCTGGGAGTTAGACACCTGCTACGGGCTGCTTCCTGGAGATGTAACAAAAAGAAGGCCTGGTCGAGGACCGGGCCGCGGGGACGCTAAGCTCCGAAATCATCTCAAGATAAGGTCCGGCCTTTGTCAGTGTGGGGGGGGGGGGGGTGCTTGGGGGGGGGGTAAACTCCGTACGTTATTTACACAGGAAGTAAGGAATCAGACGTTATAGACACACAGCACATGAGTAGCAGACAAGATGGTGGTACATCAGATGGCTTGAGTTTCCAGTGCTGGACACTGTTCATTCTACTGGACCTGATCATTCTACTGGACCATGGTCTCCACAGGGATAAGTGTGACGAGAAGTGTAGATCATTTCTCTCTGCATCTACACTGTGAGTCTACTTTAGTCTAGGACAGTGGTCAGTACATGCAGTGGTCACTACGGTATTGTGGTGGCCGTGGTAACCCTCAGGAGGTTGATAGGCTTCAAGATCAACATCATGCCAAACAGACTGGTAAAATACAAGCTAAACCGACTATTCCAGTTCAACAAGTATTTCATAATTACCGCATTAAGTAACAATGTTGGGTCAAACGGGTTTACTGTAATTTACCAGTCTGGCCGATGTTCTTGAACTCGCAGTCTTTGCAAGGGCTCGAATACACACACACACACACACACACACACACACACACACACACACACACACACACACACACACACACACACACACACACACACACACACACACCCTGCAGCTGACTCCGGCGCGTTCTTGATTAACATGGACTTAATCGCATTATTGATTTCAACACCAAATTAATATTAAAAGTTTCCAAAAGCAAGAAAAGTTTAGCAAGGTCCTTCCGTGTAAGGAAGCACAGGTGAGTTCCTGAGGTTGGGTTTAGTCCTGGGGTTATGGTGAGTTCCTGAGGTTGGGTTTAGCCCTGGGGTTATGGTGAGTTCCTGAGGTTGGGTTTAGCTCTGGGGTTATGGTGAGTTCCTGAGGTTGGGTTTAGTCCTGGGGTTATGGTGAGTTCCTGAGGTTGGGTTTAGTCCTGGGGTTATGAGTGTAGGATGTTCCTTCCATCCTCACTTGTCCAGATAGACTTTTCAATAAACTTGGAAAGGATAATGCTCGACACACCACCGAGGCTGACAGTGGCCATCATGAACAAAGCCGAATATGTTCAGAAAATGAAAGTGCTATTAAGCTATCAAGATACTGTATGTGATCTTTGATATAATATCAAAAGTGTGACGTCCAATAGATTTTCTGAGTGAATTATTTCCTCTCTTTCATTATATTGTGCATTTCGATATTGTTTGACCTACTTATTACTCTATATACATACATGTGTTCCTCTTCTCCCTGTGTTTTGTTTTCCTCCATTTCTCCTCCTCCTCCTCCATTCTCTACCTTAATTTCCTCTTCCGTCAGCAAGTTAATTAAATACTTTTATTTATTTTATTTATTTATATATATCCAAGAGAATACATTGGGTTGAGAGAGTACATAACACTGGCGTCCTTACATTCTTGCAAAACCACTAATTAACAAGAAGAAAGAAACTTCTACGAAACGTTTTTAAGAAGAAACGCTAAGACATAGTTTACCAAGAGGCTTCCTCGGCCTCCTGTGAGGGTTGTGCACCACACACCTTCCGGTCCCACACTCCTCACCTCTTACACTGCACTTGATACCTGGTTGATGGGGTTCTGGGCGTTCTTCTACTCCCCAAGCCCGGCCTTGACTTGTGAGAGTTTGGTCCAACAGGCTGTTGCTTGGAGCGGGTCCACATATCCACCACAGCCCGGTTGGTCCGCCACTTCTTGAAGAACATTGTCTTGTCTCTCTCAGTTCACCTCTGAAGAAGGCGTGCAAGCTAGCACGCGTACCATGGCAGTAGCCAGCTTCGGCCGTGTTGAGGGTCGCTGGCACAGGTCGTTCTTCACACGAAAATGAATAACTGTATGAGTTTCCTCGGGTGAACCTGTGTAGAAAACACTGGTGCAGGCAACCCTCGCACGGTGGCCCTGCTGGTCACCGTGGCCTCTGATCGTCCTGCTGGTGCCATACTTGTACGGCCGTTTGCACGGCTGGTTCGATACTTATCGTACTCGCGTCTACATACACTCACATTGTACGTATCTGAATTATTTTTTTCTCATCATTTCTTCCAAGTCCCTGCTAAGGTGGATTGTTCTCTGCATTGGCCGCCTGGTTGTCAGTGGTCCGCCTGGTTGTCAATGGTCCGCCTGGTTATCAGTGGTCCGCCTGGTTGTCAATGGTCCGCCTGGTTGTCAGTGGTCCGCCTGGTTGTCAATGGTCCGCCTGGTTGTCAATGGTCCGCCTGGTTGTCAGTGGTCCGCCTGGTTGTCAGTGGTCCGCCTGGTTGTCAGTGGTCCGCCTGGTTGTCAGTGGTCCGCCTGGTTGTCAATGGTCCGCCTGGTTGTCAGTGGTCCGCCTGGTTGTCAATGGTCCGCCTGGTTGTCAATGGTCCGCCTGGTTGTCAATGGTCCGCCTGGTTGTCAGTGGTCCGCCTGGTTGTCAGTGGTCCGCCTGGTTGTCAATGGTCCGCCTGGTTGTTGGTGGTCCGCCTGATTGTCAGTGGTCCGCCTGGTTGTCAATGGTCCGCCTGGTTGTCAGTGGTCCGTCTGGTTGTCAGTGGTCCGCCTGGTTGTCAGTGGTCCGCCTGGTTGTCAGTGGTCCGCCTGGTGGGGGAAGATGCTCCCCATCACTCCAAGTGCCTCCTGCTCCTCCTCCAACCTACCCACACAAACTCTAAGTGCCGTACTCGACACACCATCAAACCCAACTATTTCTTGCCTGTGACTTTGTAGTAAGGAGTAGATATAACTCAGAGCTGTTAGTATATTTTTGGAACAAGCCTGTACCATTATTAACAAGTCTCCCTTACGAGTTCTGTTCCTAGTATCCCAGTAATGGGTGCTTTATATTTATTAAACAGCTCACGGGCTCAGAAGCGCTACGAGGTCGTTCATAACAATAATAATCTTGGGTTGATGACGACCTTGTAGAGCTTCAGAGGTCGTAAGCTGTTCAGTAAACACAGACTAAGCTGCCATGATCGTGGTAAGAGCTGAAGATCTCTTAAGTGTTGTGTTAAT
>NC_091170.1:32669505-32723131 GCF_040958095.1 Procambarus clarkii
GTCGTCGTCCCTTCACATTCTAGTGTGTGGTCTGGTCATCATGACTAATGGGTCATAATTAAACAGCTTTTTGCTAAGGAAAAACCAGGTGGCAATCAGGACGAGGTCGGCTAACACCTCGCTCCTTCCATCTAGCCATTCTGTCCTGGTTAGGTTGGGATAGTTTATGGTATTTTGGTTTAGGTTAGATTGTATGGCGGATGGAAGAATTTTTGGCTAGGATTCATCAAGTATGTATGCAGCCATAAGGGAAACTTTTACATCTTTCCTTATTCATTGTTGCTTCGTTTAAAGTCATGAATAACGACACTTTATTGAAATTCAACAGTTTAGGAGCTTCCAATGTTAATAACACATATTATTGTTTACACAATCTCGTTGTTGTTTAGGGCTCTTAAACGGTTTAATACATGTAAACAAAGCCGCTATCATTGAAGAAAGTTGTACAGGTGTCGTAAGTGTTGGCGTAAGTGCTTGATGTATCCTGACCCAGAGTGAAGAGTTGTGGTAGTGTCGCCAATAGTTGTAATATTTTCACATTCAATCCAATTGTTTATGGATGGGTCGTTATCTTAACGTCATTAGAAACTTGCAAGTAGACTACCTTACCTGTGAAGAGTGTGAGGGCCACCTATGGCACCTCTCGGGACATGTGTGACATTATCGTCACTCTGGCACCATAGCTCCTCCCGTATGTGTATGTTCAAAGTAATATTTCCCTACGCAACACCAATTGTCCTCAAGTACATGCAGCTATATACGCCCACACTGAGCGCACGTACACACGAGGCCACTACGGGCTCACCATACCCCGTGCTGCTTGGGACTTTTTGTTCCGATTAGCTGGATCTTAAGCAACAACAACAGCGCACGTACATATGCCAGGATGCACGGGTGGGCTCATTGACAGCCACGTGCTTGACGGGGGAGAGCGCCCCGCGGCACGGTACACACAGCACCCTCACCAAGACACTAAGCGCGTGTAATTACCTAAGTGTAGTTACAGGATGAGAGCTACGCTCGTGGTGTCCCGTCTTCCCAGCACTTTTTGTCATATAACGCTTTGAAACTACTGACGGTCTTGGTGGTGTGTACCACCACGGGCGCGCACAAAACATGGATGCGGTAAATTTAACAAAGCGCAGATCTCCATAACAAACTCACCAGTAATTTAGCCTTCACGTCAATACGAACTATTGAAACACGCGCTTATCCACACAGGGACACCACGAGCGTAGCGCTCGTCCTGTAACTACACTTAGGTAATTACCGGGCCCTTTAGCACAGTAGTCTACGTCCTCGACTCGCAACCAAAGGAGCCGGAGTCAATCCCAGGGCAGAACAGAAACGGTTGGGCACGTTTCCTCTCACCTGATGCCTCTGTTCACCTAGCGGGAGGAGGGCAACTGTTGGTGGTTGCACCCTGGGGAACGTAATTAGTACTGGGCCTAGGCTCTGGGGGGGGGTACCATCGATAAGCCTAAGTATAGACTTCCGGCCCCCGACAATGGGAATTATTATGTGACTATACTTAAGACCAGCCGGGTCTAGCAACATTGGGTCGGGTCGGTAATAAGGAACCACAGTGAGGCGGGACCAAAGAGCCAGAGCTCAACCCCCTTAAGCACAATTAGGTGAGTACATGCACACAGCCACCATCTTTGCCAGAGGTCCCTCGACAGTTGAGTGATGGTTGAGGCCATGGAGCTGGAGCTCGATCTTTCTCAAGAAAATCCACGAGGAGGATTCGAACCTATGCTCAGGGTACTCCCAGGCAGACACTCTAGACCACTACACCACGACATGGTAAAAGTTTTGCAACCTGAGATTCAACTGAATCCTCTATTGTTCCTGAGGCTTCCACTGAAGCCTAATCAGGGTTTCACACAATGCCTTCATACACTCTGGCCTGAATATGGCCTGCCAATACTATTATTATTGTTGTAATTGTTATATATGTGTTACTTAAAATTTAATCAGTTAGGTTTTATAATTAATCAATAAGTTTTAATCAAAACTCTGCTGTTTGTAATTTATATATATATATATATATATATATATATATATATATATATATATATATATATATATATATATATATATATATATATATATATATATATATATATATTTATAATACAGAGATATTCACACCAAGATGTGTATCACACTTCTTGGTGTGCCTACACTGAGTATACTCTAGTCCTGGACTGTGGTCAGGAGAAAGTATACTGCTGGTTGGTCAGTAGGCTATTGTGGTGACCCTTATTAACACTCCAGAAGTTGACAGGCCTTAAACTCAACACCAAACTCGTACTGTAGGACTAACATGAAGGCATTTGATTTCAGGGAAACGCTTTAGAATACACTGAATTATTTTAAGGAAATTCGGGGAAACAGTTACATGGTAATCATTAAGAATTGTGACGCACTGGATATTTAGAATTGTTGTTGTATAGCAGCGCATTATTTTCACGCATTCAAATTAAATTCCTATAAAGGCAGTATACCTTAGTGTAGTGTTGCTACAGGTGTTGCAGCAACTCTAGTCTACCATCTGATTAACAGTTGACAACTTGTGTTGCGCAGGTCGAGAGAAGCTGGAGCTGGGGGAGGTGCGGATAAAGGTGGTGCTGGAGGCTGACGGAACGCAAGTAGAAGACCCAGAGTACTTTTGCACCCTGCCAGAGAATACAGTCTTCCTCTTACTCAGGCAGGGTGAACACTGGTACCCTGCAGGAGTTGAGGTGCTCAGACAAGGTAGCTACCGAGTCTTTCTTCCTTGTTGGCTTAGTGTCATGTTATAGTCACTTGCTGGCCATCTGCTGGTTCAGATTTCAGTTATAAATTTGTGCTTGTAGCCGTTGATTGCAGGTATTTATGTTGTGTAGGTAAACGTAATCTCTGATTTTAGTTTAATAACATTCCAGGATTATGTAAGTAGTTTATGCGAGGTAAGGTCACTGTTTACACCTAAGGTCAATGTACACCTAAGGTCACCGTGTACATTCTTCATACAGGATGATTAACAGATAAACGTGTCACGGGAATAAAAGTTGAGAATCATGCACTCAAGTCCTCCCACCTTCCACAGTATGTTGGACCAATCACAGCATGCACTTTGAGGTTATTACTGTGGCCACCAGCTGAGGCTTCCCTCTCTCACTGGTCAGCTGGGACGTGTACTAGGCTGTCTTTGAGTGCCAGGTCAACTCCTTCCCCATAATTTAGTACTAATTAACATTTGTACACATAAATTAGACTCAAGCTTAGGTACTTGACAATTTTAATAACTGTAATGTTACATTTAGTGATCACCAGATAAAAAACTAATTATTTTTTCACCAAAGTTTTGATTTCATTTTGTTTTCCAAATTTTGTCATTGTTAACCATTTACCTTTGTTTTGTTATATTCTGATGGCTTCAGTAATGATATTCACCTAATATATGTAAATGGAACAATATTTGTGGTATATGTTCCATTGATTTTCTTTATCTGCACTGGTTTTTCAGCCCATTTGTTGATCTTACATATATTTTCAAATCCAATTTACCATTTCCATGTTTTCTTGGTAATTGTTTCTTCTTCTATGTTAGTAAGTATTGTACTTCTTAAATCAGGTGTCAAATTACTGTGTTCCTCAAATTTTATACTCAAATAGGCAATACAGATGAAGGAAGTGTTGCGGACAAGTAGGGAAGGAGATGCATCTATTACGACGGATCAGTATATAAATTCATTATATTTTAAATTTCATTATTATACAAAGTTATATAAGGAAATTACTAGAGTAGAACACAGCCTATCTGAGAATATAAAGGAGCCATTAGGAGCAATGAGGTGTACAAACAAGGATATATTTGTCTTCCGGTAATTCAAAATACACTCGCTTCTTGTTTTGTTAAATGCATTTTGTCTTAATGAACGCCAGACGTTGTGGCTATAGTTCAGTTCTCATATAACTAAGGACGACTCTCTATGAATGCAGAAAAGGTTACTGAAAACACAAATTTCCCAAGACAAGTTGAGAACCATGATGTCATAATTGTGCATTTACAGCTGTGTATAGAAAGTTTCAGAGCCTAATATTGAACGATCATAATATTCAAGAGTTATGACCCACATTATTCAGATAACTTAGAATACTTTTAAAAATCATATTTTTATCATTTTTACCACAAAAAATGTGGATATACCTTTTTGCATCGTTTATAATACTGATTCAGGTGTGTTGTCGGGGGATTACGTGTGACAGAAAGAGACAGGTGTGGTGTTATGAGGTTAATATCGAAAATTGAGGCTTGTCTGAAGGTTTGAAGTTAGTGTGAGGCTTGTGATATATTTTATAATAGGTATGAAATTATAAAGCTAGTGTGGAAATGAGATGATAATCATGCTTAGAGGTGAGCATAATATCTTGGGATCTTGTCATATTCGGGTGAATATGTCATAATATCTCATAAGGAAGTAAGTATAATATTTTAAGACGTGTGGTGTTAGGTGGTTATGATACAGTAAGGCTGAAGTGAAGTTTAGTAGTATTAAGTAATAAAGCTACAGATTTTGTACTGAAGCTATGGATATTAAGGCTGCTTATGTTGTATTCCGGCTGCGTATGATGTATTGAGGCGTTTGGTTGTGATGGAGGCTGATGATTATTATTAAGGTTTTAGTTTATTATTCATTGGCCATATTAATGACAACCATATTTTGCTTATGTGGATATTTCCTACCCTATCTGTTCCCATATACCTCCAGCCCGTCCTCTCCAGTTGCCACAACGGAAATAAAATGGTGTATTAAAACACCCGAACCTAACCTAACCCAGCAACCTACATATAAAAAAATAATGTTTCTGATCCGCTTTGATTTATAGTACATCATATTTTGTCCGTTGGGGATTACAGCGTCAAAATGCAATGTATTATTCGAGAGGACAGGATGGGTATGCCTTAGGTTGGACGCTATATTGGCACTGATGGTTGATGCTAGTGAATGGCTGTGTACCGCGGACAACAGATTCACTGCCTGTGTTGGAATCGTTAGTGTGGTAGCCAAGTCCCCAACTCGGTCTACTTTGGATCCACCTCTAAGGACTATAAAGTGACACGCAGATAACTAGATTTCTTACGGGCTATTCATGTCCGTGCCACTTCTTGGGTGGCTTAATCTTCATCAATCAATCAAGGTTTCGACCAGTTGCCTCCTTGCAACTGGCCCGCTCTACCACGGGCTCCACTGCTCATCAACAGGCCTCCCTACCCAGACGGAAACTACACAGAACTTTCCCAGAAGTGAAGTGTTGGCCAGTACCTGGGGATTATGGAACGAATACCCTGGAAGGCGCATCCGGCAGATCCCACAATCAGAGTTAGACAAAAAAAATAATTGGAGAGGCAAAGTCAATTAATCTTACGTCAGGTAGCATTGCAGAAGGAAGTTTACCATTTTCTGGTTCCAATTCAGGCAGGAAACTGTCTATTTAGTAGAGAATTCCAACTCTGAACGTTAACAAACGTTTTGTCATGACCTACACCAAGTTGGGGAATGTGGAAAATGGAGTTTTTTATTTTATTAAGTTCGAGGGAGACAGGACGTGGATATAAATTACAGCTACAAGCATTGCTGAAAGCCTGGGTTTGGCTTCTTGACAGGCAATCCTACAATTAATAAGCATTGTAAGGTAGGGCATCACGGCTCTTTGAATGAGTATCAAGGTCACGTGACTGTCGATGAGGATCAAGGGAGACAAATGAGCTTTTCGTGGCGATACAAAAAACTTTCTCTGGGAGACAGACCATAAGATTTGTGTAGGTTGATTATTAAGAGGCTGGAGGTGGGTGTTGATATTACTGTTTTAAACTGACTAGATGAGCTTGCAAGTAACATTTTAATAAGATGAATGGCAGAAAAGAGAATTGAAATTGGATAGTAAACAAAATGGCATTGTAAAATAATATTTGTATCCACAGAGTGTAATATTACAAATAACTTTATTATTATTATTATTATTATTATTATTATTATTATTATTATTATTATTATTATTATTAAGAACCAACAATAACAAAAAATTTATGTCAAAATACCAATTGTTAAAACTAAAATACTGTAGTTTCATTTTGAATGGCGTGACTCCGTTTTGACTACTGCCTTGAAATACCTGCAACTACAAAAAGCATCCATGACGTATGTGCCTGCATACTATACACGTTCCTTAATACAATTATTGGAGGCACATTTTTCTCTAATTATTGGGATATAGTTCATTCAAGGAATAGGTACGGTATAGATCGCAAATGGGTACTTTGTCACTAATGAGTATGAAATGCACGGTATATCATTTACAGCCCGTCCTCCAAAAATGGGGAGGTAAATGTAACAGCACACGTGCAATTATTTACTATTCATAACAGTCAGGAATTGTACTTATTTTCATTTAGTATTAAACCGTACAGTTAAATATATTGTGAATATTTGAGTTTACCTTAAAAGCTGTATTATAGAAAACCGCGACCTAACCTAAGCTTCTTAGTGTTTGAAAATAAGCATTTTATTGCTTCTTAATTACAATTAGTACTTAACCTATAGCTATATTGATGTTACAGTTTTATAAAACTAATAAAATAAAACTAAAATATATCAATAAATTGTGAAGGAACTCAGGATATTTTCAAATTTTGTATAAAATCTCTATTGTCTAATAAAACTGAAAAAGAAATTCCTGATATTTAAAACTTGTGTATAGTGAATTGAAACATGAAAACTTCATCCTAAACTTCTTAGTGTCTAAACAGAAAATGAGGAGAATAAATGGGGAGGTCAAAGTAACAGCCTTTGAAGTGAAAATGTGTACTATGTATGACAGTAATGAAATATACTTATTACACTTGGTATTAAACCGTACTGTCAATTCGGAGGATGGGTTGCTCATTTATGGGTACGGTATAACAGCAAAAGATATGGTATATCATTAATATGGCCGAGTACGATTGGTGTTTGTTAACATAGTAAAAATAAATCTTGAAAGTAGCGTATGAGTCAATTTTTAGATATTGAGACTGCTAAGAAGTTATTAAGCAAAATTTATTTATTTTAACTGGGTTAATACTTCAATCTAGATATATTATGAGGAAGATAGGTTGATATAAAGAAGGTTTGGTTATATGTGGAAGGGGTTAAATATGTGTTTATAAAGAGTTTTTATACAGTGAATTGTGTGTGATTTCTTAAGTTTGTTCAGTCACACACACTGTCTTAATGATTCGACTAAACATTCTATGAACATTGCTGTATTATTATTTTATTTCTATGGTGTACAGCACTAAATTTTGTGTCTAATGATTTGTCCATAAGGCAATGAAATAATGGAAAGTTCATCAGAAAACTCGCTCAAGATTCATTTAACTAATGTTGACAGGGTAAGTGTTAAATGCACTGTATTAGTAACATCTTACTAGTTACTGACGTCTTACTAGTTACTAACATCTTACTAGTTACTAACATCTTACTAGTTACTAACATCTTATTTGTTACTAACACCTTATTTGTCAAATTCTGCTCGTTAGTCAAGGACAACAAAAAGAGAAGACATTTTTGTCTATGTATATTATTCATCGCTCTTGGATGCTTTTGAGTTTTAATCTGTATCTTGTGTGAAATTTGTAGACCCTTTAGTTAAATGCAGTGTAGTATTACCTGCTTGTATACACTGACAATGCTGGAAATAAATATTTCCTCATAAACCTCCAATAATACTCGGACTGTAGCACTGTTAAATGCAACTTATTTGTAAATGAATTACGGAAAAATTTCCTTTTGATTAACGTCCAGTTATGAAATGTGAACATTTCAGAATTGTTTTATTATGTTAAATTTTCAGTTTTCAAGCTTATGCATTAGACTGTTCTTGTTGCAGTGAGTCCAGTTTGTGGCACAATGCTTTCAAGGGAACTTTTCCTAATCAGTACTTGTTTTTAACTTATATTCCAAATTCAGTTTATAATTTATATAAAATACATAAATCATACTAGACAAAATAAATTAAATAACTAGATTTTGATGTTCTTTTATGTATGAATAAAGTTTATACTGAGTTCTGAATAATATTAACAGTAGAGTGCAGTAATTGTTATGAGCTCTCCGCATTCCCTCATGGTTAACTAGGGTAGTTAGTGAACACCGTGACATTACTGCAAGCACCAGTGGTTAATACCATCTCTCCTGTGGTGGTGTAACGAGGCCTCAGCCATATATCTCGTCTAAATGTAATGGTTAGATGGAAGTGTAAAACCCACTTTTTGTAGGCAGTAATAGAAGAGATGTAAGAATGGTTCTACTCTGTGTTATTGGGTCAGTGATTGGGCCCTTTATGAATGATATTATGAACTCTCTTTTGGTATCAAGAGTTAATAGGATAAGCTCAATTGAATACTTAAGGAGAATGAAATTTAAAAATGTTTTAATTTAATAATAGGCTTATACTTCCCTAGTGTACAGCTCTTGGACGGATCTATTTTTGCTAACAGTTGAAGGTTGAACATGGTACTGTGTTAAAAGTAAAATTAATATTTTATGTGCATTCTCTCTCTCTCTCTCTCTCTCTCTCTCTCTCTCTCTCTCTCTCTCTCTCTCTCTCTCTCTCTCTCTCTCTCTCTCTCTCTCTCTCTCTCTCTCTCTCACTCTCTCACTCTCTCACTCTCTCACTCTCTCACTCTCTCTCTCTCTCTCTCTCTCTCTCTCTCTCTCTCTCTCTCTCTCTCTCTCTCTCTCTCTCTCTCTCTCTCTCTTTTTCCCTCTCTCTCTCTTTTTCCCTCTCTCTCTCTTTTTCCCTCTCTCTCTCTCTCTCTCTCTCTCTCTCTCTCTCTCTCTCTCTCTCTCTCTCTCTCTCTCTCTCTCTCTCTCTCTCTCTCTCTCTCTTTCTTTCTCTCTCAAGAAACTTATTGTAACTGCAACTTTATTACTATTTTTGGTTTTAAGGAAATTCGACTTTAATGAACTGTAATTCATTGAATCATATTTAAAAATTAAATAATGAATTAGAAAATGTTACGTTCTATGTCATTGAACTATTGTTTACTCATTGTGTGTGCATCATCTGAAAAATTTGCCACCAGAAAGGACTTTTACGGAACGTTTAATACTTTAAGAATACAGTTGATAACTGTATTAATTTTGAGCATGTAATACTGACAGTATTAAGGAGTTGTCCAACATATATACATAGTTTTTTTCCATTTCTTCAGTACAGTGGAAACTTGAGTAGTTTTTGACATGCACAGATATCTCTCTAGACTAGGAGTCAACTGAAAGTTGCCATGTTATTGATTATTTATAAACATGTGGTTCCAACTAGCTGGAAGTGCTAGGTGAAAAGGACTTTGCCTCATGATATCAGTATAGGCCTATGACTGGCGAGTAAGTGACGTAAAATACGAGTTAGGCCTTGTAGTCGAGTGAACACCACTGGACAGATCCTCAAAAGCAGTCTTAGATACATGTAATAACCACGAAGGCTTTGATGATTCAACATATGGAAGGTTCTGTTTATTTACTTTGTGTTAATGGAAGGACTAGACATTGTGTGGTCATAAAGTGTTATGGTGAACACTTAAATAAACTATGCATCGCTGTTATCTGTTATGGTTGAACTGCATGATAGCCTAATAAAATAAAATAGGGGAAATTTTTTAAATTATAAGCAAACATATTCATTATAAATGTGAGGCTAAATTTTGAATGGTATTATGCATTTACTGCACAAATGTATGCATCATATAGTTCTAAAATTGTGTATTACAGCATATATATATGTTAAAGAGGCATCAGTAGGCTAACATTCAGTATTTAATACTCAGCTTATACAGTACTTCAAATTATGTGCATAAAAATATTTAATGATGCAGTATTAATAGCAACACTTGATGGTAGTGATTTTGGGAAGATTTAAAAGGAAGAAGCTACTTTGATTCTTTGTCGTACAAATTTTGAGTAGTGTCTTAAATAAGAGAAACAAACGCCCCAGTACTGAGGTATGGCCATGACCCTTGTAAACACATCACACTCTATCCATAGTTCAACCTCATATATATATATATATATATATATATATATATATATATATATATATATATATATATATATATATATATATATAATATTGTGTGTGTTTTGTTTTTAACCAAAGACCTACCTACCCTGCTCCTCCAACTCCCAAATGGACTCGACATTTTTCCCTCTACGAACCACGTCGAGTTACTTTTCATTCCCACACAGACTCACACACAACTCAAGGCAAACACAGGCGAGTACACTCTTAAAAACACACACACACACACACACACACACACACACACACACACACACACACACACACACACACACACACACACACACACACACACATTAGGCAGTGATGCGGTTGAGGCAGACTCTATACACAGTTTCAAATGTAGATTTGATAGAGCCCAGTAGACTCCAGATTCTCCAGATTCTGTTGTACAGAATCTGTAAAACAGTTGATTAATAGTTGATGCTGCAGACACAAATAGTAAACACACACACACACACACACACACACACACACATGGGAGGAAACTGGAAACTCAGATGAGTCACAGAGATGTTAGGAAGTTTTCTTTTAGCGTGAGAGTAGTGGAAAAATGGAATGCACTTGGGGAACAGGGTGTGGAAGCAAACTCTATTCATAGTTTTAAAATTAGGTATGATAGGGAAATAGGACAGGAGTCATTGCTGTGAACAATCGATGGGTGGAAAGGTGGGATACAAGAGTCAATGCTCGATCCTGCAGGCACAAATAGGTGAGTACACACACACACACACACACTATGGGGCGCCGATGGCTGAATGGACAGCACACTGGATACGTAGTCCTGTGGTCTACGTATCCAGTGAAAATATCCTACGAAACAAAAATTGGCAGAGTTTCTTTCACCCTGATGCCCCTGTTACCTAGCAGTAAATATGTACCTGGGAGTTAGACAGCTGTTAAGGGCTGTTTCCTGTGTGTGTGTGTGTGTGTGTGTGTGTAGGAAACAAAAGAAAAAAAGCATTTAGTTAGCAACAGTTGATTGACAGTTGAGAGACGGGCCGAAAGAGCAGAGCTCAACCCCCCCCCCCCCCCCCGCGCAAGCACAACTAGGTGAATAACATGAGGCAAGGAGCAAAAGCTCTACCATGTAAACCCACAAAACATGCAGGTGTTCATGTATCCAAAGGAGAATAAACAGAAGCAGGCAGGTACATACACATTTACGCCACCTCTTTCACATGCATACATACATACATATGTGAAAAAGATGATTTCCAAAATACAATTGCGGTGTATACAAAAAGCACAGGAACCTGTAGGTGTGGGAAGAGGTGTAAATGCAATGAATGTTGGAGGGTAGACGGAATATCTCAAGCGTCAGCTCCCTCTAGATGACCACAGCCAGGTAATCACAGCTGGGACCACACCCCACAAACACTTATTCACCAAAACTTGTATAAGTATTGTTTCACTACTTTCTATACAAATTTATGCTAGTTTCTGGTACTGAGACGCTCCAGTTTGGCTTAATATTAAATTGAGCAATACAAAAACATGAGCTAGCTTACCCAACAAATGTTTAACCAAAATTTAGTTGAACTTGGCATATTTATGTAAAGATAAATTACTTTTAGAAGTAATGTAAATGAAATGTCCGGTTTAAAATACTTATTTTGTAAGCAGTTTTAACAAAAATACATAAACATTTCCTTTACATATAAAAAAAAACTTCCAAACACTTAAACCATTCGTTACATATTGCTCACTGGTAAATATGGCTATCTGTGAGCAGCTTTAAATATATGGTTGTGTGTTTTATATTGTAAGAATTTATCATTTTTTGCATTTAAGACGGGATTTCTCAAGTTTCTGTTTGTCTGACATGGTAAGTGTAATTGCCTAAGTGTAGTTACAGAATGAGAGTTTCGCTTGTGGTGTCCCGTCTTCCCAGTAATCTTTGTCGTATAACATTTTGAAACTACTGACGGTTTTGGCCTCCACCACCTTCTCACTTAACTTGTTCCAACCGTCTACCACTCTGTTTGCAAAAGGGAGCTTTCCGCTAGTAACACTCCTCCAGTCAGACATTGTCTCTGATTACCGCCCTCGTCTGTTTGTCAGTTAGAAAATTTTTCATCCATGTCAGGTCTCCCTGTCACCCCTCCAGCATGTTCCAGTTTCCAGAACAGCCTCTTTTGTGGCAACCCGTTCTCGCACTTGCGCTCAGTCAATATTGGCTTATGTAATAAGTGCATATGTGACATACTAATTGATTGTAAATATTTTAGTTTACCTTGAAAAGCTTCATAGAAAACACCGACCTCACCTAACCTTCTTAGTATGTTAAGATAAGCATCTTATTGCTTCTTATTTACAATTATTACTTAACCTATCAACGGTATAGGTTAAGTAATAATTGTAATTAAGAAGCAATAAGATGCTTATCTTAACATACTAAGAAGGTTAGGTGAGGTCGGTTTTTTCTATGAAGCTTTTCAAGGTAAACTAAAATATTTACAATCAATTAGTATGTCACATATGCACTTGTTAAATAAGCCAATATTGACTATGAGCAAGTGCGAGAACGGGTTGTATGTGGGACGCTATTAAAAGCCTTTTTTTTTTAAGTACAAATAGACATAGTCAACCCAACCACCTCTTTCCTGTAGTATCTCTGAGGCTCTATCATAAAAACTAAGAAGATTTGTTACACAGGATCTTTCTGTTCGAAAACTATACTGTTTGTCCGTTATTATGTCATTACTCTATAGGTCTTTAACCCATTTGGCTTTAACTATTGTTTCTAGTGTTTTGACTACCACGCTTGTTAATGATACGGGTCTTATTTAGAGGTTCCTCTCGACTACCATTTTTATAGATCGGTTTGTGTGTGTGTGTACTCACCTAGTTGTGCTTGCGGGGGTTGATCTCTGGCTCTGGTCCCGCCTCTCAACTGTCAATCAACTGGTGTACAGATTCCTGAGCCTAATGGGCTCTGTCATATCTACATTTGAAACTGTGTATGGAGTCAGCCTCCACCACATCACTGCCTAATGCATTCCATTTACTAACTACTCTGACACTGAAAAAGTTCTTTCTAATGTCTCTGTGGCTCTTTGGGTACTCAGGTTCCACCTGTGTCCCCTTGCGCGTGTGCCACCCGTGTTAAATAATCCATCCTTGTCCACCCTGTCAATTCCCCTGAGAATTTTGTATGTAGTGATCATGTCTCCCCTAGCTCTTCTGTCTTCCAGCGACGTGAGGTGCACTTCACGTAGTCTGTCCTCATAACTCACGCCTCCTAGTTCTGGGACTAGCCTAGTGGCATACCTCTGAACTTTTTCCAGGTTCGTCTTGTGCTTGACTAGATACGGGCTCCATGCTGGATCTGCATACTCCAGGATTGGCCTTACATATGTGGTATACAAGGTTCTGAAGGATTCCTTACACAGGTTTCTGAAAGCAGTTCTGATGTTAGCCAGCCTCGCATAGGCCGCTGATATTATTCTTTTGATGTGGGCTTCGGGAGACAGGTTTGGCGTGATATCAACTCCCAGATCTTTCTCTTTGTCCGTTTCGTGGAGGACTTCATCTACCATTCGGTATTCTACTGCTACTACTACTCTTGGTCCTTCCATCGTCATGGTGCCTGTTATGTAGTCTCTGAACCCTTCACAGCCTGGAATAACCATCTCCTCGAAACTCCATTCCTTTGTCATCAGTAGAGCCACTCCACCTCCTCCCCTTCCTTCCCTCTCTTTCCGTATTATAGTGTAGTCCTAGGGAAACACCGCATTCGTTATGATTCCTGAGAGTTTTGTTTCTGTGAGTCCAATTACATCTGGGTTTACGTCTTGTGTTCTTTCCCTAAGTTCACTGGCCTTGTTTGTAATCCCAATTGTAAATTCCCAGCTTCCCAGTCCCAGCCTTGTAAATTGTAATCCTTTGTTTGTAATGTGTGTGTGTGTGTGTGTGTGTGTGTGTGTGTGTGTGTGTGTGTGTGTGTGTGTGTGTGTGTGTGTGTGTGTGTGTGTGTGTGTGTGTGTGTGTAAAGAGGGGGAAACTTGGATGAAAGGTGAAAATATACGAAGTTAAATCAGATGAAGGTTTGTGGTAATGCTGGGTAGGTTAAGTCAAATGAGGTTTGAATTAGATACATTAAGATTCCTGGGTTATTATTTTCTCAGTTTCGTTTTAATACAGTTGAATATGTTTGCATATTAATTACTTTGTTATATTCAAAATAATATGACTCCATAAAAAATAATATTTGATACTCTTTGCTTGTTAGGCAAATACGATGCTCAACATATCCCAGAGGGTTCAAGTAGTCAGTCGGGTTCGTTCTCCATTCACGGGAGAGAATTCCGGGTTCGAATCCCGGACTGGACAAAAATGATTGGGCGTGTTTCGTATCACCTAATTCCCTTGTCCATCTAGCAGTGAATAGGTACCTGGTAGTTAGTAAGACAGCTGCTATGGGCTGCTTCCTGGGTGTGTGTGTGTGTGTTATAAATATACGTAGTAGTCATAATAGAGGTAAAAATAGATTGGTTAGAAAGTCGGGGTCCAAGAGCTAATAGCTCGATTCTGCAGACACAAATAGTAAAGACACACATTCTATGTAATTACATCACACTAAGTAATTACACTTAGGTAATTACACACCCGTACGCACACACTCACAGGGCTAACTATGTTAACAACGCTGTAAACCAGGCATGACAGGGCGGGTCTCATTGAAACAAAATACTGAACAATTTGGAGTATGTTGATTCGGAAATTTTATATATATATATATATATATATATATATATATATATATATATATATATATATATATATATATATATATATATATATATATATATATATATATATAAGCCTATATGTGTATGAATACACTCTGGCTTCCTGTCCGCCGGCATAATGAATGAATTATTATACAGTAATCCAAATGGGAGCGCACCAGAGATTTATACAATTGAATCACTACCTTCTTTACTTTAAAATCAAAGGTACGCTTGGTTACCCCAAGGGTTTGGTTTAGGTAATTATAGTCAATTACACTTAGGTGATTATACAGGCAATTATACAGATAGTTACAGGTAATTATGTTATGTAATTATACAAGTAATTACACTTAGATAATTATACAAGTAATTACAGTTAGGTAATAACTCAAAGACAGCCTTTTTGGTTAACATTGTTTAGATTTCCCGTTTTCTCTTAAGGTTGGTTAGTTGTATTAGTGAAAGCGTCCATAATACCGGGCTTTGGCCGCTTTGCTTGAAGCTACTCTGCCAAATTATGAACATTGATGCGCCCATGTACATCGAGCAGTGTGCCCCATTTCCTGGTGTATATTTACCTGAATTTACCTGAGAGTCACTAACACTAGTGGCCCCAAAGAGGACAGGAAGCCAGCGGCTTGTCGAAGGTTTCCCCCCCCCCCCATTTGCCTTGATTTTTTTCCAGCTGTACTTTAAAAGTTTGTTTAAATTCAATTTAAAATTTTTATTCAGGTAAAAGTACATACATAGAAGATGAGTTACAAACATAAAGTTGGATTTACAGATAAGAGCTAATACATACAATACCTAAGCCATTAATACCATAGCGTTTTGGGCAAGGTGTGGGGGGGGAGGAGACCCACTTAGACTAAAACTTAATAGCAATTGAGATTAAAATATAAATTGTGTTGAATAAAATAAATAAACAAAAATAATGGGGGGTATCATGGCAGAAAATAGCAATTATGCAAGTTGGTCAACAAACAGCATTTTTTAAAATGGCAAGACATGGGTTGACATTTAGGGGGGTAAGGTAGGTTACATGGAGTTTATTAGGAAGTACTTAGTTTTTATCTTAAACTGGTTGAGAGAGGTACAGCCTCTCTCAATCAGAGAGATACATGACTGGGAAAGTCATTCCACATTCTAGGTTCCTTGATTTGTAGAGCATTTCTAGTTTGGTTAAGTCGCACTCTTGGAATATCAAATGGGTATTTGTTTCTGGTGTGGTGCCAGTGGGTTCTGTTACAACCTTCTAGGAAGCTTTTAAGGTCAGGATTGACATTACAGTTCAGAGTTTTAAATGTATAGAGTACACATGAGAGTATGTGCAGTGACTTAATGTCTAACATATTTAAAGATTTGAGTAAGGGTACGGAGTGCTGTCTGGGGCCAGAGTTGGATATTGTTCTAATAGCAGCTTTGTGTTGAGTAATTAGAGAACATAAATGATTTTGGGTGGTAGAATCCCAAGCATATATACCATAATTGAAATAAAGGTAGATTGGAGAGTAATAGAACATCACCAGGGCAGGGTGAGGTACATAATATCTGATCTTCGAAAGAATGCCAACAGTTTTCAAAACTTTTTTTTTTGTATACAGTATTTAGAATGTGTCCCTGGAAATTCAGCTTGTTATCAATGAGAACAACAAGGAACTTGCCACCTACTTTGCTACTAATTTGGATAATTTAATTTGGACCAAACTAATTTAGTTTAGTTCATTTATTTTGCACCCCATACCCGTCCTGTGGGCGGTAGTGGAAAGGGTTACAGAGGCATATAATGGGCTCAGGAACTGAACCCCACAATTCATTTAGCTTTAAAAGTTAACAGTTTTGGCATTTACGATTTTGGCGGGTAGGAAGTTCCATGGGTTAATAACCCAGTGGATGAAAAAGCATCTCTTGTGCTCAGTCCTACATTGTGGTTTGTTGAGCTTGAAACCGTTGTGCCTTAAGTTTAAGTTTTGCTCCAAGGGGTGAGTTTATTGGGCAGTGCCACTCATCCTGTGAATGGTCATGTCTCAACCCCTATAAGAAAATGACCACACTGTCAATTGGGTCAACCCATGTGTTGCGTTTCCATAAGGGTCACCCATGTTGGAATATTAAATGCCCAAAGAATATTGTTGAAAACATCTTGATAACTTATTAAACCAAAATTATTTATATGTCAGAAGAAAGACAGAAACGGGATCTATATATAAAACCTTTACCAGAAAAATATTTTAAGAATATATGTATTTGTATAAAAGTTGCATTTTTTATTGCTTGTCGAGCTCGAAACCCGCAATATTCATCTCAGAACAATGTTTATTTCACGCATATTCGTTAAGAAACGTAAAAGTTTTACATGTCACTAGAAAGTTAGAATCAAAAGCTTCATTTTAAATACATTACCATGGACATACTTGAATTTGTACAATAAATTTGTTAATAAACATAAATGTTTTATATGTCTCAAAAGAGAGAGACATATAAACTTCATTTTAAACACTTCACCATAGACATGGGTTGAAACGCAACACATGGGTTGACCAGATTGATACTTGAGTCAGGTTCCATTATTGTTCGGAACAGACACACGGCAATAGCAGCATGTACAACACTCCCCAGTAGGGGAGTGTTGTACATGCCTACAACACCTAATCTAATCTGTTTATACCTAATCCCAATTACTATTAAGTTTTAGTCTAAGTGTTCCCCCTCTCCCCCCCTCACACCTTGCCTGAAACGCTGTGCGTATTAGTGGCTTTAGGTATTGTATGTACTAGCTCCATATATAAATCCAACATTATGTTTGTAAATCAACTATGTATGTACTTTTCCTGAATAAAAATTTATTTATTTATTTATTTATTTATAAGAATGGAATACTGCACAATGCATTCTGGCCTATGTGAGGCAAATCATATTTACTCAGTTATTTTCAATCATGTTTTGTATATTATATTTTTAAAACATTTTTAAACATTTTTAAGATATTTCCTTAAATGAAGTTCCATGACAGTTTGTTATACAGTACATGTCTATGATTCCATTGCCGATTTCATGTACAGTATAGTTACAGTACATTTTTTAAAATTATATTTTGCCCAGTTTAAATCTGTCATTGCAATTTCTATCTTGAAGTGCTAGTTTCAACACCTTGTTTATGCCTTTCATCCATATATATACCTAAGTTATGTCATCCTCATTCTACTCTTTTTCACAAAAATGTAACTTTAGTAGTGTTTTTAATTTGTGTTTGTAAGGAAGATTTATGATGCTGGTTATTAATATTATCATTCTCCATTGTACATTTTGATGATCCTTATTTGTCACATCTTCCCATCTAGAAATTCATTTAGGCTACTGATGAGCACAGATGTATCTGCTATAATGCATCAGTAGACCAATATGATCATCATGGTCTCATCTTTTGTAAGTCAGAAGGAAAGATTGCAAGGCATGAAACAGGCAGTGACTTTGAGATGTTTGGCTATGCCGAAGTGTCCAGTACAATTGCAACCCCAATTGTACAGACCTGACATGCATTCAGATAGGGTCAACCTGCAACTGGGTTGGGATGGTAAACTGGTTATCTCGGACTACACATGTATATCTACATTGGCTGATATCTATTTATTGTATATTGTATCTGAAGGTGGTGGGTCTGCCACTTTCCGGGGAACCCAGAAAACCTGTAAGTATATATAATAGTGTGAGTCATTGATTCATGAGTAACAATTCGGCCTCTGACAACTTTTGAAGTTTACCAAACACTAGACCAGAATATGGTGTTCTCACAGAGATGAGGAATGCATAGGTATTGAAGATGTACATACACCAAAGCAAACTGTTTACAAAAATAAAATGTCACCTAAGCAATCCAATGGTTGAGGAGAAAATAAACAAAACCATTTGAAAACATGTCTGCTGATAGTTGGCCACAGGTAACAATTCATTGCACCAACATCCCGTCCCAGTGCGTAAACAATGCAGGCAAAGGTCAAGCAGCCAAGAAGCTTCTCTAGATCCTGACAAGTGGCATAATTCATACTCAGAACCAGATGCAAATTGTTGTGAAGAAATGAAAATACTTACAACAGAAGAAAGAGAGAGATTATCTTGATGTCCCAAATCGAACCCAGCCACATTAATGACAGTGTCAGTGACAAATGTGATTTCTGCAAATTAACAAACTCAAAGTGAGCCAATTATACGAGTTCAAGATCCCTGGTCAGTACATGGGCCAGGCATCTTGAAGCCCAAATGAATCAGTTGTGGATAGGCTAGCGCCTATCCACAACTGGTTCATTTGGACTCTCATCAAAGTTTTATCTTTTAAAGATAAAACTTCCTGAGAGCAACTGGGGTCATACTGGTAAATACCATGGGCACTACACTAAGACGAAAGGGAAAAGCCAGTAAAGAGTAAAAGGTGACCCACTTCAAACCTCAGCCAGTTATTGAACCCTTGGTGAATAGGAATGTGTCAAAGAGCATCTTGCAGCTCTAAGAAAACGAGTCAAGAGTGGACCGATAAGACCTGGCAAACCTGGGATGCAGTGGACATTCAAAAGTAGTACAAGAAATGTGCCAGTTTAGGTACATAGTTTAAACCAAAGCACCAAAAAGTACTTCTTGGGTACAGGAAAATAATGGTATGTCACCCAAAGAGACCAAATCTCCAAAATTTTCCCTTGCCCAACAAGTTGTGAATGATTTTGCTGAACATAGGGGGTGGTCAGCTGCATGGAAGCCCAATGTATTTCGGGTAAAAAGAGAGGACCAAATTAACTCGAAGATCTCGAGAGACATGGAGTAGCACTCGGTCATCTTGGTTCCAAGATCAGATTGAATGAACCCAGATTGCCCTCCACCATACCATCACTAAGATCTGTCATGAAAGGGCTGGCAGTGACGAACCACTTTATCTTCTGCTCCTAGAAGAATGTTGGCTCTCTGATTTGAGAAAGAGGATGGATGACTAGGCAAGACAAACTCAATCACAGAAGTGCTCTATACACTAGAACCCCTGTTGTGTATAGGAGCCTGAAAGGAATGAGACCAAATCCATTACATAGGCTGACCTTTTCACTTAAGTTAGGTGAGAAGATGGTGGAGGCCAAAACCGTCAGTAGTTTCAAAGTGTTATATGACAAAGAGGGCTAGGAAGACAAGACACCACAAGTGTAGCTCTCATCCTGTAACTACACTTAAGTAATTACTTGGGTAATTACATAGATTAGCATCTCGGAGAACCAGAGCAGATAATTTAAGTAATTACTTAGGTAATTACATAGATTAGCATCTCGGAGAACCAGAGCAAATAATTTTGGTAAAGAATCTGATGTGTTTATCACAGCTAACAAGGATATATGGAAACTAGTGTGAGGAGAAACCCATTTAGAATGCAGTTGTCTGCCAAAAATGTTCAGGTCCAAATACATGTGGAGAACTTGCTAAGCATACTTGAGTCTTGTTGTCCTTGGAAAACCAAATTTGTAAGCAAGATTTGAACGAGATCCGAAGCCATCATACAACTAACACCACAAGAAAATTCAGGTTTAAACAAGGTGTGGGTTAATAGATTCAAATGCAGCACCCCTTGAGAAAAACATTAAATACTGGGGTGACCTTGT
The DNA here is from genome assembly GCF_040958095.1 of Procambarus clarkii. Taxonomy (NCBI): domain Eukaryota; kingdom Metazoa; phylum Arthropoda; class Malacostraca; order Decapoda; family Cambaridae; genus Procambarus; species Procambarus clarkii. Next base: position 32,689,982 of record NC_091170.1, read on the forward strand.
TCTACTCCAAAGTCTGAGTATGACAATACAGTTGCTAATTTTCCAAACATAATAATAGATCATCAGTGAATCAAGAAGGCAGATGTGTCAACAAAACCATACTCAAATGAATTGAGGTTCATCTCAGAAGAATGATCATTATCACACAACAAAAAAAATGAACAAAAAGTCCCGCTTTACCTACATGATGTAAGGCGAGAATGAGAAAACCTGTGAGGTGGAAGCAAATCCATATCCCTACTTGGAACTTGGAAACAATCTTGAGGAAGAGTTGAAGAAGTACTGGTCTCCAACTGAGAAGGAGAATAAGAATAAGAAATCTCTCATTATAAGATCCCTCAGATCTGTAAAAAAAGTACCCAAGACAGATCAACAGGTAACTAAGGTACATGAATAGTAATCAGAGCCACACCTGAGAAAAATGTGAAGCACTTACACCGGTAGGGTTAGCACCTAGTGTGCATAAATAAATAAATTAGACTGTATTGTTATCAACAGGTCTTGCATGGTGTCAAAGTCCTTAGCACTACCTGGAATAAGGGTAACTCAAAAGTTACACCAGAGAATCCACACCCTTAGAGAAGATAGCTCTGGGTGGACAAGGAAATCATGAACAGGCTAGATAGGGAAGAGCACTTTAGATATACAGTATTAGGACAGTTAAAAGAGAAACATTACTGGAGTCACACAAGTTGGGTGACATAATCTCACTTGATAAAGCATAAATAATAACAGTATCAATAATAATAACCTGTGTAGGATAAATCATTGCAGGAAATCCATAAACTATTTAGCTTTAGTAAAAAAATGGAACATAGGCCCAAGCAGACACACAGTTTATTAAAATGAATCTGGCTTGTAAGTGAAGGTATCACTGGCTGGTGACACTCCGTAACCTGAGTCGCCACTTTGAGGTGATCAAGGGAGGTTTGTTTAAAAGTTGTAAACTGTGGCCTTCTTATCAATTGATATGTTTTAAAACTGGTTTGTTCATTGACTCTACATTCATTGGATTGTTTAAGAGACATTAATGTTCCTCACCCCTGTGAGAACACCAGATTCTGGTCCTGTGTGTTTGATAGGACTTCAGAAGTCATCAGAGGACTTATTGTTGCTAATGGCTCTAGTATATCGGTCTTTAGCTAAAAGAAGCTACTCAGGGTTCCAGCACAGAAAATGCATTCTACTGTATAGTCTCTCACACACAAATATTTTTTTTAATGCAGATTACTACTGTACTTACATGACTGAAAAAAATCCTAATGGAAAGAAAGATGAGAACAGTGGTTGGAGGTAATGAACTGCAATGATGCATTATCACTTTTTCCCTGCAAAACAATAAAAAATGCAAAGTTGTATGCTACTCATATCTTGGAAAAGGTACAAAGACATGTTTCCAAATGGCTCCTGGCTCCTAAACCTAAAGCAAAAGACATATAAGAGTACAGACTGGAGGTATTAGTCATGTCAAAGCTAGTGGACAAGAGAGTAAGAGGTGATATGATCACATACACAATTGTAACAAATTGTCAAAAAAAATAATTTTTTTATAATCCAAATGATTGAGAACAAGAGGCCAAAGATTAAAGCTGAGTAAGTAAGAGTGCCAAAACAATTTGCATAAATAATTTAAATCAAATACAGTGTAACCTCGAGTGACGAGCGGCTCCAGTTACGAGCATTTCGAGTAACGAGCAAGCCACTGGCAGAAAATATATCTCGACTGACGAGCTTTTGCTTGATTAACGAGCGTTCCCACTGATTCTTGGGCACCTCTAACGAGAGTTTTGTTGTTGTTTCACAAGACGAGTTTTCCACATGACGAGCTCGGTGCTGGAACGGATTAAACTCGTTAATCGAGGCGCCACTGTAATTTTAACTCAGAAAGACGTGTATGCTGAAACTGTTAGAAGCTTCAGGATTTTATATGGCAAATGAATATTGGGAAAATGGGGGGGGGGGACACTACAAGCTTAGCTCTTATATGTGTAACAACAATTGCACACAAATACAGTGTTAAATATGATCTATATTAGTATTATGGATATTGATGGCTGGATTATTCTTATGGTACTAGACAATATTGGTGTCTAACCAAATTGATGCATTTATTCCATACAGAAACCCAGTGTTGAATGTAATGAAATGCCTCTTTCTGGATGAGCTCCTGTGGCCTCCCAGAAGCTATATCGCAGAGATTGCTTCAGCCAAATGGACCACATCAGATGCAGGAGTTCTGTTTGGTTTCCGGGGACCAGAGCCAAAACTCGGGCTCCCTCATAAAGTGGGAAGAGTAGTGACATTTCACCACACACTGGGAAAGCATCCAGAAAATCATTGAAGCTTTACATACATCTTAATCGTTAACAAAGACCAAATCCTTAAAAATACCTAAAAACTCTGCAAATGATGCACACACAAAAAAGAAAAAACATTAAAAATTAGCATGAAACTCATAGTACCGAATACCACCACCAAATGGCCTGGGTTATGCACGCAGCCAGTTCTGGAGCTGACAAACAGGATATTGATGAACTGACTAATCTGGTAGGGAGGGACAGAGTCAGGGAGCCACCCTGGTGGCTCTCTGACTCCACAATAAGCTGACAATAAGCCAACACAATAACCTGGATAGAAACATGCACATGAATTAAAAACTTAAATATAAAACTAAGTACAAAGCAAATGGCTCCACAAGATCAACTCCAAGGATGGCTGGCACTTCTCTTGAAGCCATAGGGCTTAATACATCTGAAAGACCCAGAAGAGTAGTGTCCAACAGGACATTAGCAAAAGAACTGGCACGGTAGATAGCTGTATGCAGAAGCCAGGCTTCCTGGTGGTTGCATTCGGTACTATGAGTTATGCATTAATTTTAAATGTTTTTCTTCTGTGTGAATCATTTGTGGAGTGTTTTGGCATTTTAAAGGATTTACTCTTATGTTAACCTTCCATATATCTGTAAAATTTCAGTGACTGGATGCTTTCCTGGTATTGTGGCAAATTGTCACTTGCGCTCTGTGCCACTGTGAGGGGGTGGGCTCTGGTTCCCAGTAGGCCAGACAATGCCCATGTCTGATATGATCCATTGCATAAAGCAATTTCAGCGAGAGCTTCAGGGAGACATGGGGGCTCCTCCAGAAATACCCAAAAAGCTTAAATATGTTCTTAGGCACCATGTTAAATTCATTGCCACATGTTTCACACATATATATGCTAAATTTATTGCACAAAAATGCACAATAGATTAGGGAGGCATAACACAAGTTAATTAGTGGGTCAGAGGTGGGGCCTAGGAGTTGGAACTCATTCCCTGCAAAAACAAATAGGTGAGTAAACACACATATTCGTGCGCACATCGCCTAGGAGCTGGAGCCTCTTCCTGCAAATAAAATTAGTTGAGAGCTGTTCACTCACATGTATACTCTTACTTGCATGTATACACATATAAACTTGTACAATATGCAAACAAATACAGGTACGATCAGATACCTTAACACACCTACAAACGTGCACATTATTTCAAATACATATAGAGATCTGTAAACCTTTGAGAGCATGCTTGCTTTGCACGGCATTATTCTGAATGAAATAGAATTCATTGTGTGATTTATTGACTTGCTTACTTAAGTTCTCCAGACTTAAAAACTGTACAGGTATGAGCTGTTGTCTTCCTTGTGTGCCGCACTAATAGGAGCACCTGAGGTAGTGTGCGCAGGCGTACAGCTGGTACCTGTGGGTTGTGCATGCTGACTAGTGCCCACCAACCTCCCCTGGTCAGGACAAACTTCTCTCTCACCGCCTCACTCGACGTGACCGACTCCACAGTAGGGTTATATTGTCTAGCTTTTATTGTTTTTGTCAATCTGTCCCATGTTGTGAGACCTACACATTAAACTTACAGTATTTAAAGTTCCTAAAGTAACACTCATCACCAGTCAGAAGATTCAACAAGACTGATTCTTCCTGATGTGTGAAATAACCTACTGCATCAAACCAGTGGCCCAATGCCTATTTTATATCCCAGTTTATTAAATTCCAATAGATATTGTGTTTTATGTATATACGGTAAAAACTTTGCCATCTGTTGTTTTATATGTAAAAATTGTGCATCAGTTATTGCTTAAATATAAATTAGTATTGCTGTTATTTAATGTAATCCTAAAGACAGTGTTGCATATTGTTTCCTCCTCCATCCCACCCCAATTCTGGTCTTATCTGCAACATGAGGAAAATGTTTGATAAAAACTTTAAAGTTGGATGTATGACAAAGGCTTTTCTTCAAGACCACTGGCCAAATTCTGAACTAATTAATTGCTTATTACACAGATAAATAAATTATTGTCTTTAATATTATTTAATATTTGTATACTGTAGTAAGATGTTCATGTAATCAGTAGTAAGTGTGCAAATATAAGGGACATAAATCATGATTGCTTAAATATGTCTATACTTATTATATAAAAGCTGTTCATCACATCACAGTTATTTACACAAAGAATACAATGACATGCATTAATATTAATGTTGAAAACATTTGGCAAATAAAGAAAATATAAATATCTTTGGTGCATGTTTAAATGATTGTTGAGGATGCATTTAACATCAGACTTTGGCCAGTTTGGTTCTTCAGACAATGAGGTCATACAGTGCTAGTTGGATAATAGGACGCATCTGATAAATAGTAAAAAACCTTTTGATTTTTAAAAGCCTCTTTTTATTTGGTTATTGCCTTAGGCATTTTTTTTGTGTGCTATTGATTTAATCCATTCATTTGTTTCTCATGCTCTTGATAAGGGCTGACAGTAATAGTTTGATTTAACTTTTTGGTTATTCATCCATATAGCACTGCGACACTTTTAAGCCGTTGACAATAAATTGACGAGATACCAATTAAGATAGTCCTAAGATGAGTACAATCTCGGGATGAAGTGAGTTTTTGCGAAGGGGAGAGCTGCACAAAAATTTAAAGATATTTTTTACAGTAACTTGCTCAAAAGTTTTGAACCATAAAAACAGCTACTAATGAAAGGTGACGCAAGATTGAAGATAGACTCGCTACACAACAGCAGTTTTTGCATGATCGCCTGGATCGAACTCTCTTGTCATTGCATTACTAGTTTATTTTGTTCTCAGATCAGAAGTTCAATGTCCTGGTGTTCTATTTTATCAGTAATCCTACCATTAGTTTCGTTTCTTTATAGCTTGAGTTCTACTATGAAGTTTCTTTCTTGGCAGTGCTGCAGTTTAGTTTTGACTGATACAAAGTCTTACCGAATTTTCAAATGTGTAAATATTCTCTCTGCGACGGTGACAAGCAGGCCTAATTGCCTGTGCGTGCTGGCGTGCACAACTGCAACAAATATTGCCTTACTAGTTCTATCTAAGAGACTCGATCTGCGACTCTTTGACAGACAGAATATCATCGTACATAGCCTTTCACATTAACATGACAGAAGACCACATTTGTGATATCATTTGATATCAGTTGAATGCCTATCCCTTATTAGACAGACGCCACCTAATCTTTCCTCATTTGATAGAAATAGAAGAACGATATGAGCCTTTTCTTCCCTTTTTCAACACCATTCACTTGGTTCAGTAAAAGGCCAAGATCAGAAAGACTGTATATTCTGTCGTAGGCATAGTGATGACTGCCAGCAGTTCCTCTACAGATAGCGCCGTTGAGATTTATTATATTTGGTGAACAATTTGGCCCCGTTTGCAATGCGCTTTGCTCCTTGAATTCGGTAACGCTGAGCTCTCCCACTCGCAGCCATCACTGCCATTCCCAAGATCGTATGTGAGACCATCTACTCCCTGGGCCTACACGATGAAGCGCCGGTGTGGAAGATCATGGACCAGTACGGCAAGATCACCGTTGTTCTCTCCTGGGACCCCTGCCACCGGGGGGACCACCGCCACGGTAGGTACCACCTAGGGGCCTAATCCACGGTAGGTCACCACCAGAAGGCCAAAATCATGGTAGGTCTCCAACAAGAACCACAATTGAAACAGACCTTTACCAAAGGCTGTGAATGGTAGGTCACTTTTGGTAGGCCACCAACAAAGAGATACAACTACAAAAACATCATCTTCAGGTCTCACAACTATGGTAGGTTACCATCGAAGTGCAAGAACAATGACATAACAGCATGAGGGCACTTTGGTAGGTTACCACTAAGAAGATTCAATTACTGTATGAACAATTTCCACCAGCCACACTTATGCTTTGCACCACCACAGAGCAGTAGTCTTGGTAAGTTATCGCTGGTGGGTCATTGTACTAAGTTGCTTACTATGGAGTGTCAGTCGTAGCAAATTACCAGCAAGAGTATATAATAATAGTGGGTCTCCAGCAAGCAAAACAACACTTGAAGGTATCTAATAGTATACTGTATGGTATACTGTATGCCTTTACATTATACAGTACTGTATATTTACTTTTGTGATTTTCATTATAGTTCCCATCAATGCCCACAGTCATGGTAAAGCAACCAGCATGAGACTATTATAATAACTCACCATCCAGTCACATACTTGTTAAATATTTGGAGTGCCTATTTGCAGCTGAACACCCCATAAATGAAACCGAAGCAAGCAATCACAGTCATGGTAGGTCACTCTAGGTCACCATTATTGTAGGCTGCCAATGAAGGGATCTTGCTATAATCATGTTAGACTGCCATGAAGATGCATAATTTAGCTCTAAGGCACAGAGCAGATTGTAAATAAATGGTAAAGGAAACGATTGCAGAGCAGGACCTAACATACTCCCAGCCAGCTTAGATGAATAGAATCCCTTATTAATGTGATGTGTAAACAAACTAATTAATTTTTTTATTAACAAAGACACCCTTGCTTACTTGTTAGTTGGTGTTGTGTTGTTCTGTCTTGCCAGCACATTGCTGGCTGACACTATTTACAGTAGGCTCACTGTGTATCCATTCACTATTATTCCTGAAGCTGCCATAATGAAGTTTTTTTTAATAAATTGAGGTCTCTGCTCTGCATTTTTTTTCTTATGCAAAACTGTGATCATTGTAAATTACTTACAAAAGAACTAGTCCATTGTAGGCATTCATAAGATGCATGTCACAATGATAGATGCATTCCAGTGGGTTTGTGAAAGGATAACTCTAAAAGGTTATAGATACAAGGATATTGTTGGCCATCATTGGGGGGAGGGGGGCCACAGCAATCATTAATTAAATTAAATTAAAATTAAATTATAGCTTTCTACAAGAAATTATAATTATGGTAGGGTATCACCATCAGTTCTTGACTGCTAAAAGCCATTTTCAGGGTGAAATAATTATGGTAAGTCTCCACCAGATGTTGAATTTGTGGTAGATTAGTTATAGCTGGGAAAAATAAGGAACTGTACTTAATGCCACTGTTGTCATGGTAAGTTAATTCAGTTATGAAATACTGTAATATTCTTGATTTCAAGCTTTACCAGCTGTTACACAACACAGATCATTTCGTTGTGAAATAATATAATACCAAAAAAGCACAACTGACCATTGCTAAGAAAACAAGAAGGAAATAAAGTATTTTTTCATATATTTCTATCATCTCTATTAGCAAACTTATAATTTTTAAGTAATTCATGAGGGGGACATGATGTTCACTTTTTAAACACATGATGTGTTTGTGCATGATACATTGGGCCAAAAGAGAAATACATGTGATTATTTTGTCGCTGTGTTACTTAATAATTCTTCACTTTTTTATGAATGAGTTTGTTAAATTTGTAAGAATCATTATTCAGATTAACTACAATACAGATTTTATTCTTATAAAAATAATGACACTAACAAGACAACAATTTACAAGTAATACAGAGGTACTGTACAGTGGAACAGGTTTTTGTTTATGTTTAGTGCAATTCGAATGAATTACAATTTATTTAAATGCAATCGAGATTGTATATATTAAATTGGTTGTGAATGGTATTCGCCCCTCTTTGCTTATTTAATTGGCTTGTGATATTTGCTAATTGCCACATTAGATCGTTACTTAAAAAGTAGCATTGAATGTAATGAAATGCCCCTTTCTGGATAAGCCCTGATGGCTCCCTGAAGCTATATCACTGAGATACATTTCTATTACTAAGTCATATCAGTCTTAGGCATCCTGTTGGCCTACTGTGGACCAGCACCAAAACCTGGTTGGACCCCCTTGAAAAGGCACAGAGAGCAGGTGATTGTTATGATCATCCTTACTAGGAACACAGCCAGAAATTAGGCGAGACAGTACAGACAACTGCAATGTTCATGAAAACAAAGCACCAAAACTCAACAGATACCACAAAATATTCACTCAAAGCAAAATGGTTCATTTGAAACTGGGTATGAAACACCCCTTAGTGCACAGAGCTACCAACAGGTGGTGATCTCTTTCAAGTCTGGCAACTGCTCAGTCCTATTGTTGACACTGGCTTTGGCTAGTTTTCCCAAGATTCCTGTTGTAACGAGTCGTACTTCTTTTTGAAGATAAGTGATGGCCATCCATTGGACTTAGTCCTGTGTGGGCCATTTGCTTGTGTATCATTCCTAACGTTGAGTATTTGCTCACAAGCGTCTGTTTGCAAGCCTCACTTATTATATAGACTTGGTCTGATATGGTCTACAAGCTGCATGTGTTTAGGGTGGCCCTTCATACCTGCCATAGCATTGTTTGCTTGGACACCTAAAACTCCCTTAAAAGTTAACTGCTGCCCCCCTTTCACTCCTCAAACCAATCACTCCTCAAACATTGGTTTTTCCTTTTTTTACTTCTCTAATAATTTCCTCCTGTCTAGTTTAATTTGCTTCCAATTTTAACCTGTCTGGCAATAACTGCCACATTAACTTCATTTGTGGTGAAATCAGCAAACCTTTGATGAATACTACTATGCCTCCTGTCAGCCTTGAAAATAACTGACTAGGGGTCAGCTAGTGGCTATGTTTATCATACTCCTTTAATGAACACATCCACTCTGCCTCCTGCAGCCCTGTAACCAAACTGACCAGGATCTGGTTGTGAATATTTATCATAAAGTGTTCTTTAACACTTTAAATTCACTAGTTTTTTATATATATATATATACCTTTAGTTTCACTATGCTGTGCCATTTGTATCCTGGGATACTGTTCACATAACCAGGATTAGATATCCTCAATAGGGATACCTTATAGTTCTGTCATGTTTATTTTTCTCTTTCACATTCTTTATTCTTATGACTACCTGCTCATGAACATTCCCACTACTACCAGCACTCCACACTTTCACTCCTCCAACTACCCTAACAACACTCACATTCCCTGTTACTATTACCACCCCACCTAACCAATGCAATGGCCCTATCTGCTTATTCCCCCTATTCTCACTGCCCTCTCACTTTTTCTCCCCTCAACCCACACCCTTAAACACCACTGATCCACCCACATCACTTTTAACCATATACCCACCCCACCAACAGCCACCACATCAACCATACACCTACCATAGCCTCATCACCTACCCATGAATCTGGTTTCAATCTGAAGACCTGGAACCTCTTATTGAGTTCTTCACATACTTTGTACACACTGAGTGTTCTGTTCTTTCATGTGATTGTAACGTGGGGGACAGGAAGGATCACTCATGAAGAATGACAAAAAAGTGTATGAAAAACTCAGTAACAGGTTTTAAAAGGTCTACAAGTTGGAATCAGATTGGTCATCCAAGACCCAAGAAGAGAACGACAAACTGTTGGTCAGAAGCTACTTTATACAGAGTATGAGTTAATGAAGAAAAGGAAAAAGACACCAGGAGGAACTAGATGTAGCAAATGTAGTAGAATTAAACACAGACACCTCAGCTGGTGTCTGAGGTTATTGAAGGAAGCTGCACAAATTTTATTTCCTAGAGTTTTTAACATAACACTAAGAAGCTGGAGAGCTCCTAGAAATCTGTTAAAATGTAACGATAGTTCCAATGTTCAGAAAGGAGACTTATGAAAAACTAAATTATTGACTAGTGACATGGAGAGACACATAATTGAAGAGAAGGGAAAATCATGCATGTCAAACTTAATTGAATGCTATAATAGGATCACCAAAATAAGGCAAGAAAACGAAGAGTGGGTGGACTGCATTATCCAACAGCCCATTCTCATGAGCATTCTCATGACCATCAAGAAATGGTCGTACCAAAGTGCCTTATCCTAACTTACCAGAGGACCCATGAATAGAAAATAGGATATTATGTAAATTTTGTGAGCCTCTACCATTTTCTAGTGCAACAGTTTTTGCTATACTGTACATCAAAATACAAGTAGAATAAGAACTGAGAACTGTAGAGTGCTACAGGAAGACCTTGGTAAACTTCAGGAGAAGGAAGATCAACAAAATCGCAATTCGAGGCCAAAGTCGTAAGTTGAGTAAAATTTTCAACGAAATTGGGATCGTAACTCAAAAAATTTGTAAGTAGGGGCATTCATAAGTCAAGGTTCCACTGTATAACCTAATTATTTAAATGTCTGATTTTTTCTTAGTTTTTTGCAGTAATATTATTCAATAGTTGTAGTGTAATACATTTATATAATAAAATATGTGAACCATCGCTATATTGCAAAACTTAGTGATTCATAAAACAAACAAATAGTTTTGCTATTATTACACTATATACACAGATATATATAAGTACAGTATCTGCATGTTTTCCTCACCATAATGAACCACTACATTGGTATTGTGAGTTAAAACAACAAGAGTGGCCGCTACACACCAGCCAACAAACACATCTTCTTTCCCTCACTTTCCAACTTTCCTCCTCTCACCATACTGTTTTTTGCTTTTATTACACTTTATTCAGATGTTATGTATAAGTATATACAGTGGTACCTCAGCTTACGAATTTAATCCGTTCCCAGAGACTGTTCATAACCCGAAAATTCGTAAACCGAAGCAAATTTTTCCATAAGAAATCATGTAAATTGAATTAATTCGTTTCACACTCCCAAAAATATTAACTTCAAAGTAAATTTTATACCTAATTCACCCAATCTTTAGTACTAAAGTATATACAAGTTATTGCTTACCTTATTGATGACTTATGTTGGTGTATGGAAGATGGTGAGGAGGAGAGGTGTTAGTGTTTGGAAGGGGGAATTCCTATCCATGATAACATCAGGCAGTGATGACTTCTCTCTGGTTATTTTCTTAAACAATGCTGTTTATCTACCTAATTGTATTTGTGCTGCTTTTTCAGCCATGTTTCCCCCTTTTTATCTTTATTTTTATTTGTTCTCAACACATTTTATTCTTTATACTCAATTAGTATTAAGTTTTAGTCATTAATGTTTTTCCTGCCCGAAACGCTTTGCGTAATAGTGGCTTTAGGCATTGTATATACTAGCTCTATCTATAAATCGATCAATTTATGTAAAATCTCTTGTATGTATGTACTGTATGTACCTTACCTGAATAAACATTTTATTTTATTTTATTTTTTATTTTGGTACTCTCTCTGGTACGTTTTGGCTGCATACCACTAGGACCTGTTGACCAATCCACACACTAGAAAATGAAGGGACAGACCGAAATGTCGTCGTCCCTTCATTTTCTAGTGTGTGGATTGGTCAACATACTTCAGCCACGTTATTGTGACTCATCGCCTGCACTAGGACCTGCTTTTTGGCTCACTGCTTGTTTTTCTCACTAAAATCAATCCATAGAGGCTTGTTTTTCCCTACATTGTAACACTTGTCTGTAGTGAGGCATCACAGTGTCATTTAAAAAAGTTAACGCTACGGCCTACTACAGCTTGCTCTGGGTGAGTTGTTTAACAAAAGTTTGCATGTCTTCCCACAGTCTACACCACTTCCTAATTGTTGAGGAAGGCACATTCTGTACAGCCTCCTCCTCCCCTGAAGACATTTCCTCAGTTTGTGATCTTTGTTTTGTGATTGTTGATACGTTCTTAGAAATTACAGTGCATATCGTTGACATTGTTTTGTTGTACTGTCTAGCTCGTTCAACAACCGTGTACCATTTTCATGTTTACAAATGATCTCTTTGTTTTTTCTCTATGGTCATCCTCACATGTGTTTTCTTGAGTTGAATCTTACCACTGGCTTTCTTGGGACCCATGGCGAGATATATAATAATAACTTTTATGTTCAAATACTAAAAAATAAAAAAAAACTGAAATTCTTTACAAAGAATTCAAGCGCGATTGTCACTAGGTGGGAGTCACTGGTAAACTGAGGCACGATCGCTGTGCCACCATCGCTTGGTCGACCATATGCGTATCAACAAACTATGTTACCTGAGGCAAATTTCATAACCTGATTCTGATTTTACGAAGAAATTGGGCTCGTAACCTGAAAAGTTCGTAAAGAGGGGCATTCGTAAGCCGAGGTGTCACTGTACGTGTACATATTTTGTTCACTATAACTGTACAAACTAAGCTGGTATGGTGAGTTCAGACAATAACAGAGATTGCCACACAGTCAGCTGATGGTCCCTCCCTCCATCACCAAAATGGCTTCTCCAAATATACGCCTTTTGCTGCTATTACACAAATATACACACATTATATATAAGCACCTACATTGTGTTCACCATGTCGAAGAAATATAAGAAATTTCACTTTCGCAAACAGAGTGGCAAACAGTTTGAACAAGTTAGGTGAGAAGGTGGTGGAGGCCAAACCGTCAGTAATTTCAAAGCTTTTAATGACAAAAAAGTGCTGGGAAGATGGGACACCACGAGCATAACTCTCATCCTGTATCTACACTTAGGTAATTACACTGGAACATGCTAGAGGAGTGACAGGGAGACTTCTGACATGGATGAAATACTTTTGAACTGATGAACTGATGAGGGCTAGTAATCAGAGACAATGTATCTGACAGGAGGAGTGTTACTAGTGGAGTGCCACAGGGTTCAGTTCTTGCACTGGTAATGTCATCATCTACATAAATGATCTACCAGAAGGAATACAGAATTATTTGAGCATGTTTGTGGATGATGGTAACATACTGGGGAAGATAGGAGGCGCAGACGATTGTAATGCCCTTCCAATTGATCTAGATAAAATAAGTGCTTGGAGCGTAAAGTGGCAAATGGAATTCAATGTGGATAAATGCTGTGTTATGGAATGTAGATTCAGAGAAAATAGACCACACTCAAATTACAAGTTATGTAGAATGGAATTACAGAACTCTAATAAAGAACGAGACCTAGGGGTGGTTTGGATAGTAAGCTGTCGCCAGAGGAACACACAAAGAACACTGTGAGAGGAGCGTATGCGTCGCTTTCCAACTTCAGACTTGCTTTTATTTATATGGATTGTGAAATACTAAAGAAGCTGTTCATGACTTTCGCGAGACCAAAACTGGAATATGCAGCAGTTGTATAGGGCCCAAATCTCAAGAAGCACATAAAGAAACTGGAAAAGGTGCAGTAGCATGCTACAAATGGCTTCTAGAACTGAAAAACAAGAGTTACGTGGGAGAGACTACAGATCTTAAACATGCCTAAACTAGAAGATAGAAGAAAAAAGAGGTGATATGACCACTACAATCAAAATTCTAAAAGGAATCGACCAAATTGACAAGGAGGAATTCCTGAAACTAGCAACATCATGAAGAAGAGGACACGGTTTCAAGCTGAGAAAACAGAGGTGCCGAAGAAACATTAGAAAGTTTTCTTTTGTAAACAGAGTGGTAGACGGTTGGAACAAGCTAAGTGAGAAGGTGGTGGAGGCCAAAACCGTCAGTAATTTCAAAGTGTTATAAGACAAAGAGTACTGGGGAGATGAGACACCACGAGCTTAGCTCTCATCCTGTAACTACACTTAGGTAATTACACTTAGGCAATTACACACACCCCACAAAACCTATAAATTATGTGAGAAATCTTAAAGAATTCTATTAAAGAAAGAGATCTAGGGGTGTTCTAGATGGAAAACCATCACCAGCGGATCACATAAGAATGTCGTGTGAGGAGCCTATGCTATAGTTTCTAACTTCAGAATTGCTTTTAAATACTGTACATAGATGGCAAAATAGTAAAGAAATTGTTCACAATTTTTGTTAGACCAAAGCTGGAATATGCAGCAGTTGTATGGTGCCCATCTTAAGAAGCACATCAGAAAACTGGAAAAGGTGCAAAAACATGCAGCTAAATAGTTCCCAGAACTGAAGGACAAGAGCTGCGAGGAGAGGTTAGAGGCATTAAATATGCCAAAACTAGAAGTTAAAAGAAAAAGAGATGATATGATCACTATGTACAAAATAGTAACAGAATTGATAGGGAAGAATTCCTGAGACCTAGAACTTCAAGAACAATAAATCATAGATTTAAACTTAGTAAAGAAAGCTGCTGAATGAATATAAGAAAATTCACTTTCGCAAACAGAGTGGTAGATATTTGGAACAAATTAGGTGAGAAGTGGTGGAGGCCAAAAGCGTCTGTAATTTCAAAGCATTATATGACAGAGTACTGGGAAGACAACACCACGAGCGTAGCTCTCATCCTATAACTACACTTAGGTAATTACACACACACACACACATCATTAAACACAACATAATTGTGAATTTTCTTTTGGATATTTATTTATTTATTTATTCACAGTAATTATTTACACAACTGCTTAAAGTTCCTACAGTATGGATAACTATTTACAATATGTATTGGAAAATAGTCACCATGGTGCAGGGTAACACACTTGCCCTGATATTCGCAAGCAATATGGCCTAGGTTCATATCCTGGCTGGAGAGGGTTGACTAGCCCCCAAATCTTAACTGTTTCCCTCTGTTCACCCAGCAGTGATTGGGTACCTGATTGTTAAACGATTGGTGGGTCATATTCCAGGGAAACTAGTGGGTAAGGCACATGAGCTAAGGGAAGGTCTCAGCCTGCAGCTCTGAGTCTGCTAACAGGAGTCAGCAGTCATCTGTTCCTGTACCCACCTGTGAAAAATTATGCCACACTTCCCCTCCAGGAGTACGTTAAATAGGGGACTGTCACAGGAGAAGTTTGTTTAGGAGGATCACAACAAAACAATCTTTTGCACTTTTTTTAGGTGCTCTGACCTCTTGCTATCCTTTCTTTCATATATTGATCCATTCCAAATAAATAGATTGAACTTCGGTCACTCCACATTTAATTCCCTCTTCACCCCTTTCAATCATATAACTATCAGCCTTTATTTATGCATGATCATGTTTATTTAGAGTGATATTGAATGAGAATTTTAGTAATTCATACTAACCTTATATTCTTAATTTATTCTATATTCACCAGTTGGTATATCCCTTCATATGTTGTCTCTCTGCTCTCAGTATTCAAAGATCTAAACTCCCACTGCTTTGCTTTGACAAAATCAGCCTCTCTGGTGTCAACATGGGATGTAGTTGCCTATGCTCATCCTCACATGCCAACCTATCTGGCCACAATGGACTTGTTTCAACAGACTCAAGGTATATAACGTGAACAAGCTAATACAGTAACCATATCCATGTTAATACATTTGCTCATAAAACCTATATTATTTTCTCTTGTATGTGGTTTATGGTATCATTAATTTCATTACCACAGTGCTCTCTGAGAGCGTAATGTACATTACAGGAATTTGCTGTATAACCACTAGGCCCCACTGAGAGTGTACTTGCCATTACTGTACAACCATTGGGCTTTGTGAGAGGGTACTTTTCTTTGCTGTACAACTGATATGCCTTGTGAGAGGGTACTTGGCTGTTCAACAACTGGGCTTTGTGAGAAGATACTTTTCTTTGCTGTACAACCACTGAGCCTTGTGAGAGGGTACTTTTTTTCTATACAACCACTGGGCTTTGTGAGAGAGTACATTTCTTCGCTGTACAACAACTGGATTCTCTGAAAGTGTGTTGTGAGCAACTAATTTATTGAACTTTCTTAACAGTTTATTAGAATCCTCTTTTCAGCTGTTATAAAATGAGACATCATTCCTTATTTATCTCTAAGTTTTGAATAATTATTTATGCATTAATTATTGCACTTAGAAAAAAAATTAGTTTTTGAAATATTTGTATTGCCAGCATCACATTAACCACTTAAATCAAAACAAATCAGAGGCTTTTTACACCTCTTGTTTAGTTAAAACAGAAGGATGTTCTAAATATGAAGTAATTATTAATTATGGTACTCACATTGACTAAGAAGCTGATGCTGTTATAAAAAAATATTAGTGTTACTAGCAGCAATATACTGTGCCATATGGTTGCTGTGCAAAGTGATTCGTAGAGGTCTTGTGCTATTTCTCAACTATATTGTTTCCTCAGCATACATTTATCTTTCAAGAATTTAATATTAAATAATAATATTTAATAATTTGACAATTCTTGGTAATAGTTGATAAAAACTATTACACTTTCCATGTACAAAACAGGAAAATAAAAAACTGTCTTGTTAAAATTAGCAATATCTTAATAATATGCATGTCTAGTGTAATTCGGCCCAATGTTTTTCTTCCTTTAATCTTCTCAGCGAGAACCTCTGCTTTTACACACACAAATCACACTAATGTGATATATATATCAATGAGAAATTCTATATGGGCTGTGTGTCGACGCAAACCTGCGACTAACGCATTTCCAGCCACATTCAATACCATGGCTGGCAATGCCTTGGTCACTGGTTCACATTGTCTCACGGCCCCAGTGGATTTTCTCTCTAGCCTCTGCTTTCTCCAAAGATAGCTTTTAATTAAGCCCATGACAAGAGGGTCTCTTTTACGTTTCTCTTATTGCTAACATTTGATAAATGGATACTCATTTCATTTAGATCCAAATTAAAGCTGGTTGCTTTGTTCCATGATAAACTCATGACAATAGTTCTCTAGGACCTCTAGGTAGAGGCATGGAATTGGGTTACCTATTGGCCATCTAGCTGTGTTCGGTGCTTATTTTATTTCAGTTATATCTTACCAATGATATTATTCCACTGTGCAGATCTCGTAATTGAAAAAGTCATCAGATTAAAGGGAAAACTAAATGACTAAATATAAGGGAGTAATGTTGAAGGTGATAATAAGAAATTATATTTTCAGGCACGTCATCCCCCCGGAAGCCGTCCGCCACTGCCACTCGGATGATTGTAAGCGGAGTAGGGGAAAGTACCATCCAGCGACATGAGTACCTGGTGGCTCAGCCCTCTGTAGGCTCCACGCCTTCACCTGCACCCACTATTTCCCTTAGTGGCACCAAATCACCTGTACCTGCTGCAGGTGCAGTAAGCCAGGCACCTGTGGGCACTGTTACCACTATATTGCGGGACGGCAAAAAGGAGACGCTCATTAATGACATTGGTCCTTCTGCAACTGCTCCACCTCTACCAACTCATCACCAGGTGAGTTTTCATAATAATGTGAATTTTGCCATAATTTCTTTGTTTCATATTTTCTGGATTGGCTTGAAAGCATGTAGACAGTCAGTTGCATCAAAATCACAGATAGTAGTGCAATGGAAACTTTGGATATTTGTGAATGATCTATTTTGGAAATAAATAAATAAATATATATATATATGTATGTATGTACCTAGTAGCCAGAACATCGTGCTCGGCCTACTATGCAAGGCCCAATTTGCCTAATAAGCCAAGTTTTCCTGAATTTATATTTTTTTCTATTTTTTTTTTCTTATGAAATGATAGACCAATCTATTTCATTATGTATGAGTTCATTTTTATTTGTTTTGAGTTAAACTAACGTATATGACCGAACCTAACCTACCCTACCTAACTTAACCTAACCTATCTTAACCTAGCCTAAACTAATATAACTAAGTCAATAATTTATGTTCATAGTATACTATAATAATAATAATTCAAATAAACCAATTGGAAACAATTTATAGAAAATAAAGAAAATCACTCGGCATATTAGGCAAATCGGGTCTTGCATAGTAGGCCGAGAAGTGCATTCTGGCTACTAGGTACGACATATATATATATATAGATTTTATATATATTATATATTTAGATTTAGATTTTGTAAGCATGATGATAGTTTCAGCATACTGGTGCTTATATTAAATCCTCAGTCATCCTTGGATTGGAAGATTCAATATGTACATACTAAATTTGTCATATGGTGTTTTTTTAAATTTGTTATAAATTTGTCATATGAAAGTTTCAGGAATATCCTCCTAAACTTAATGCTGTTTTCTGAGGTCTTTGACTTTACTAATTATTATTATGGTGGTCTCATGTATATGATTTAAAAGTGTCACCTCTTCAAAGAACAGTAATAGAAAAATTATAATATCTTTACATACTGTCTAAGCATGCTTATTCGGACCATATTGGAAGGACTCTTGACTTGATAAGCCAGAGATCCGGATAAGCAGAATTCTTACCAGGGAAGTAAAAAATGACTATATTTGCAATTTGTTGTACCACAACAAACATAATTTGAGTTTCAACACACTAAATAATATTTATAGAACATTTAATATAATAAAATTTAAAACAGAAACTTCAGCTAACCATGTTGTACTTTGTCTTCTTTGTTTAATCTTCAAATGTATAGTGTTTAAAAATTTATGTAACCCAATCTCTAATTATCTGGATTTCTGTCTGAATATGGTGAAGTTTTGCCATAAAATTATCTGGACTTGAGTTAGACTCTTATGCCAGTCTGCATTATCCGACCAAATCTCCAGTTATCCAGATATGGAGAAGGTTTGCCAGAAAATTATCGAGACACGATTTTGACTGGATAACCCAAATGTTTGATTCAGCGGACTTCGGATAATTGAGCTCATACAGTATGTTCACTTACCTATATCCAAAAGCTTTGTCTCTAAGGCCCAAGATTTGTTTTCTTTATCATCACTTTAATGGCACCACCCACCAGGAATGTCCTGAGGGCTGATAATTCAATTTCTTTTTCAAATATAAAGACTAATGATGTTTTAACAGACAAGCTCCTCTGTACTAGCGGGGGGCTAGTTTCATAAATTTTTGGTTGTTTCTTTTTTCTTTAGGGAATTCTTTTGGCATTTTGGGGCTTTGGTTGTTTTTAAAACTAGGTACTGGTTTGTTTTGATTCACCTATCTTTCTGGGTGTCTTCCCTGGGGATGGCAAAGATTATATCCTTTAAATGTAAAGTGATCATTGGCTATCGCTCCCTGTACCTTTGTGAAGTGACCAGGTTCTGGCTCATTGACCCTGGTAGGCAAAAAAGAATTTTCCAACTGATGACACTCGATAGTATGGCACTTAATCAGTGATGATAGCTTCTGGGAACCTCCGGGGCTCACCCAAAAACTGGCGTTTCATTACATTCAACGCTGGTTTGTGTTTCTTTTACTCTTGAGTATATCAGGACACACATGATTGCTTCATGATTTCAAACACTAAATAATATAGGGTACTGTATTAATATGTAGACTTGTGAAATTGCCAACTGCACATTAGAATGGAGGTTATATTCTTTGAACTGGGTAAGTATTTTTAAAATGTCAAAAATATCGTGTTTCAGTGATGAAGATGCAACTGACTTAGTTGAATAATGTAACAGTTCTTGCATGATAATCAAGTTAATATTGATGTGAATATCTGTAGACTTGTTAGTCACCCCCTTACTTGGGTACTTGGGAGCCGCATAAGCCTGGATTCTGATGAAGACTGCTGGTAAAACGGTTTAGTACCTATCAGTGCTGTTCTCGTGAATGTTTATTTTATTTTGATACTGTACTCTGTATATTTGTAATTGTAAATAAATATCGCAAGATTTCACTTGTGTGAAAGAAACTAAACTTAGACTGTTATGTTTCTAGCAAAGTACTGGATATATTTTCATTTTTATTGCATACTCAGAATTGATACCATATTTTTCGGTGTATAAGATGAACATATTTTGTTTAAGAATATTTTGTGGAAAAAAATATACTATGCTTTATCATACATTGATGGAAAGTAATTTTCAAGGGTTCTTGCATGGAACAACATGTGCTTCAGTCTCAACTCACAATTGGGATCCCGGGTTCGATTCCCAGGTAGGACAGAAATAGTTGGGCAAGTTTCCTATCACCTAATGTGCCTGTTCACCTAACAGTAAATAAGTACCTGGGAGTTAGGCAACTATTGTGGGGCTGCTTCATGGAAAATGTCAATAGTTTGACTTTGACAGGACCCTGATACAAGCCTAAATTGTGTGTGATTACCTAATTACTTAAAGTAAATAGTGTAATTACCTAAGTGTAGTTACAGGATGAGAGTTACACTCATGGTGTGTGTGTACACACACATACAGAGGAACCTCGGGTGATGAGCTGCCCCATCTACGAGCATTTCAGGTAACGAGCGAGCCACTCTCAGAAAATTTGTTTCGATTGACGAGCTTACGCTCGGTTAACAAGAAAACCACGTGTTGCTTCTTAGAGTTCCCGCTAGTTTTCGCAAATTCTCAGACACCGACGACAGTGTTGTTGTTTTATCGCACAGGATAAACATCCCTCTGCTTATCCTTATCAGATGGATGGATAAGGCATTTATAGTCAATCAGGCTTCCACAGTCAGTAAACAACAAGAGTTTAATGTCAGGCAGTCTGCTTCCTGATCCAGCTGTAGCAAGGCCAACATAACATGTGTGGAAGCATCGGAGAGTGTATATATGAATGCAACAAGTATTCATCCATATATGCTGAATCACATGTGAAGAACCTCTCACACACACAGCTCCCTGACAAGAGAGAGCAAGTTTAGCTTAGCTGCCAACACCCACACATTGTATCAGCAAAATGGACAGCCTGCCTGCTTTCATAACTCTCAATGTAATTCTCACTCATAAACTTCCCTTCACCTTTGCCTCTCCATCCTCTTTACTTCCCCTCCCCCCCTAAAAAAAAGGAAGCCAGCCTTCAGTTAATATTTCCCGATGTGGCTGGGAGGGTACAGCTGGGGGGGATGGAGGTAGCGGGAAGGGTCCGTTGGCGGTGTGGGGGTAGCGGGAGGGTGCAGTACGGGGGATGAAGGTAGTGGGGAGGGTCCAGTGACAGGATCGGGGTATTGGAGTAGCGGGGAGGGTGCGGTGTGAGGTATGGAGGTTTATCTCACCATCCATCCAGCTCCCCTCCACCATCCATCCATCCAGCTTCCCTCCACCATCCATCCATCCAGCTCCCCTCCACCATCTATCCATCCACCCCCTTGTCCATCCATCTAGTTCCCCCCCCCCCCCACCATCCATCCAATCTCCTCTCTATCCATCCATCCATCCATTCCCCTTACCATCCATCCAGCCAGTCCCCTCCCCCATCCATCCAGTCCCCTCACATCCATCCATCCATCCATTCAGTTCCCCCACCATCCATCCATCCAGTCCCACTCCACCATCCATCCATGCATCAGTCCATCATCATTCATCCATCCATCCAGTCCTCCACCATCCATCCATCCAGTCCCCCCACCATCTATACAGTCCCTTCACCATCCATCCAGTCCCCTCACTATCCATCCATCCAGTCCTCCCTCACCATCCATCCAGTCTTCCCTCACCATCCATCCAGTCCCTCACCCGGGGAATCCAGTCCATCCATCCATCTGAAATTCACAAGAAGAGAGAGCCTGCCTGACTCAGAGGTGGATTCTCCTTCCACACTGCAACCCCCTCTCCTCCTCCCCCACCTTCCCATCGTCTCCTCAAGCCAGTAATGACTTCATAAGTACAATTTAACAGTCTCCGTGGTGCAGTGGTAAGACACTCGCCTGGCGTTCCGCGAGCGCTATGTCATGGGTTCGTATCCTGGCCGGGGAGGATTTACTGGGCGCAAATCCTTAACTGTAGCCTCTGTTTAACGCAACAGTAAAATGTGTACTTGGATGAAAAAACGATTCTTCGCGGCGGGGATCGTATTCCAGGGACCTGCCCGAAACGCTACGCGTACTAGTGGCTGTACAAGAATGTAACAACTCTTGTATATATCTCAAAAAAAAAAAAAAAAAAAAAAAAAAAAAACAGTAAAGCAAAACATTTATAATAATTACATGTACATATTATAATTACATTATAAAATTTCATACTGCTGTTTTTTGGTTGTGAAATGGATTAATTGTACTAACATTATTTTCAATGGGGAAATTTGTTTCACATGACGAGCTCGGTTCCGGAACGGATTAAGTTCGTTAACTGAGGTTCCTCTGTACATACATACAGTACATACATACATACTTATGATGTGCTAACATCAGAAGAGGGCATGGTCAATCAAATTCAAGTAGGGGAAAAGCTCACCCCATCATGTGCTCATAATATTCTAAGATGGAATACAATTACAGAAACTCCCGTAAAGGTCCAGGATGAAGACCTTCTAGATTACCACCAAGGAAACTATCAGGGTATGAGAGAGTAATTGCAAAACACCCCATGGAGGGAGCTGATAGGTGATCATGGCATGGGAGCATCATGGGAATATTTCAAAACGGTCATTACTGAACTCGTACAAAGATATGTGCCAAAAAGGAGAAAGAAAGGAAAAGGAACAATATGGATGACTTAAGTTGTAAAAAGAGTATTAACACTATCGCGCGCCGGGCATGCACGCCGGCAACTTAGAGGTCACACCCCCGGCGTGCGGGCCAGGTGCATGACCCCAGGAGGTCACGCCGGGGGCATGACCAACATCTTGACCTTGGGAGGTCAAGATGTTGGTAAAAACTCCCGAGTTTCGATCTCTTTTAAGGATCTACTGGTGGAGTGGTCAGAGTACTGGTTGTGTCTTGGTGCACAAACACCTGGGTTCGAATCTCTCGTAGGGGTGGAGCCCTTTGTGTGTTTATATATATAAACATACACAATTTATTTTTTAAAAAATCAACATAATTTATTTGCATTGTCGGAGGCGTCCGAGGATATTCGAGAAGCAATGCGACTCCCACCATGTGGTCTTGTTGTCATTCAAATGAGTGGTCTCCATACGAGATGAATTGTCAGTGATCTGGGCGATCATTACCCAAAATACTTGCCATTTAAGGCAATCGTCACTCGAGGCTCTACTGTATATATATATATCCAGTGGGGCCTCGATTTACGATGGTAATCCATTCCCAGAGACGTATCGTAAGTCGAAATATCATAAGTCGAAACTATTTTTCTCGTATGAAATAAAGGGAATTGAATTAATCCATTCCACACCCTCAAAAATATTAACTTAAAAATACACTTTATACTGAATACAATTTTTTTCCTCTAACTACAATACAGTACATATGTTTATCTTACCTTTATGGAGGACTCTTGATGGCGTGTGGAAGATGGTGAGGAGGGGGGAGGAGGAGAGATGTTACTGTTTGGAAGGGAAGTCGCCTTCCATTATAACATCAGGCAGTGTGGACTTCTTTGGGATACTCAACTCTGGCATGTTTTGCCTGCATACCACTAGGACCTGCTTCTGGCTCACTGCTTGATTTTCTCACACGAAATCGTTCCATTGAAGATTGTTTTCCCTTCTTTCCAACACTTGTCTGTAGTAAGGCATCACATAGTCATTAAAAAGATCAATGCAACGGGCTGTTACAGCTTTATCTGGGTGATTCTTTTCAGCAAAACTTTGCAGTCCTTCCCATACTGCACACATTTTCTTAATTAATGAGGAAGGGACATCCTCTAATGCCACTGCCTTCTCCTCCTCTGAAGATTTATTGTATTGCCTAACTAGTTCAACAACACGAGTACCATTTTCATGTTTACGTATGATCTCTTGTATTTCCTCTTTGGTCATTCTTACATATGTTTTCATATGTTGAACCTTACCACTGACTTTCTTGGGACCCATGGCATGATATATAATAATCAGTTTTATGTTCAAAAAGCAAAAAATCACCACAAAAACGGAATTTCTTATAGGCGTGATCGTCACTAAGCGGACAACTCAAATAAACTGAGGCAGGTTGGCCAGCGTGACCGGGAACCACGCATTCGGTCGACCCAAACGTGTACCAACAAATATCGTTAGTCGACGACACTATCGTAAGTCGAGTCGTATTTTTCGATCAAATTTACACCGTAACTCGAAATTATCGTAAGTTGGGGCAATCGTAAGTTGAGGTGCCACTGTAATATATATATATATATGTCGTACCTAATAGCCAGAACGCACTTCTCAGCCTACTATGCATGGTCCGATTTGCCTAATAAGCCAAGTTTTCTTGAAGTAATATATTTTCTCTAATTTTTTTCCTATGAAATGATAAAGCTACCCATTTCATTCTATATGAGGTCAATTTTTTTTTATTGGAGTTAAAACTAACGTATATATATGACCGAACCTAACCAACCCCACCTAACCTAACCTAACCTATCTTTATAGGTTAGGTTAGGTAGTCGAGAAACAATTAATTCATGAAAACTTGGCTTATTAGGCAAATCGGGCCTTGCATAGTAGGCTGAGAAGTGCGTTCTGGCTATTAGGTACGACATATATATATATATATATATATATATATATTATATATATATATATATATATATGTCGTACCTAGTAGCCAGAACGCACTTCTCAGCCTACTATGCAAGGCCCGATTTGCCTAATAAGCCAAGTTTTCATGAATTAATTGTTTTTCGACTACCTAACCTACCTAACCTAACCTAACCTAACTTTTTCGGCTACCTAACCAAACCTAACCTATAAAGATAGGTTAGGTTAGGTTAGGTAGGGTTGGTTAGGTTCGGTCATATATCTACGTTAATTTTAACTCCAATAAAAAAAAATTGACCTCATACATAATGAAATGGGTAGCTTTATCATTTCATAAGAAAAAAATTAGAAAAAATATATTAATTCAGGAAAACTTGGCTTATTAGGCAAATCGGGCCTTGAATAGTAGGCCAAAAAGTGAGTTCTGGCTACTAGGTACGACATATATATATATATATATATATATATATATATATATATATATATGTTGTACCTAGTAGCCAGAATGCACTATTTGGCTTACTATGCAAGGTTTGATTTGCCTAATAAGCCAAGTTTTCATGTATTTATATATTTTTCTATTTTTTCTTATGAAATGATAAATTTATCGATTTCAATATGTAGGAGTTCCTTTTTTATTATTTTGAGTTAAAACTAACATAAATATATAACTAAACCTAACCAACCCTACCTAACCTAACCTACCCTATCTTAACCTAGCCTAAACTAACATAACTGAGTCAACAATTTATGTTCTTAATATAATATAATGATAATAATTAAAAAAAAAGCAATAGGAAACAATTTTTTGAAAATAAAGAAAATCACTCAACCTATTAGGCAAATCGGGCCTTGCATAATAGGCTGAGAAGTGCATTCTGGCTACTAGGTATATATATATATATATATATATATATATATATATATATATTGGCCCATATGAAGTTTTGAAGTGGGTAGAATGTAATTATTCGTTAATTGGTTGCTGGTGTTAACTTTTTGATGTGTAGAGTCTATGATGTCGAGGCTCCTGCTATCGCACATCAGTGAGGCACTACACATCAAAAAGTCAACACCAGCAATCAACAGCCAATTAACACATAACTACATTCTACACATTCTACGTTCTAGACCTTGTATGGGCCAATAGGCCCTTTGCAGTTACTTTCATTCTTATGTGAAAAGTTAATTAATGAGTCACACACAGGGAGTGAGGCATAGATATACATGCACATGGAGCAAACACTGAAATAAAAAATGAATATACTGTCTCCACTCGATTATCCGGACTATATGGGAAGGACGCCGGATAATCAGGTGTTCCGGATAATGGTACTTTTTCACCTCTGAGTCCAAAACTAACCATTTCCAACTATTTTTATACTACAAATAACATAATTTGAATTGTCTTGCCACATATAATTATTAAATATTCAACTAGAAACCTCAACTTACCTTGTTGTTGCTCATCTTCTTGATTGATGCCACACATCTTGAAGTTAAAAATTCTTGACAATTTACGTAACCTATACTAACACAACACTAAAATTAACACTTAAAATTACTGTACAGTTCATTAAGCAAAGTTAGTTTTGACTGCCAGCTGCGGAAGCCTCACTGGTTGAAGGCATTTGACTTGCCGGTGACGCCTCATTTGTTGAAGGCGCTGGGCTTGCCTGTGACGCCTCATTTGTTGAAGGCGCTGGGCTTGCCTGTGACGCCTCATTTGTTGAAGGCGCTGGGCTTGCCTGTGACGCCTCATTTGTTGAAGGCGCTGGGCTTGCCTGTGACGCCTCTCTTGATGAAGGCGCTTGGCTTGCCTGTGATGTCTCACTTGTTGAAGGCGCTTGGCTTGATTTTCTTACCATATAAGAATCAAGTTTAGCTTGCCTTCTGTGTTCAATGGCCTGTTGCATGATCAGCTCTTTGGTTCCCCTCAGGCTTCACTTCACTTGAAGTCGACCGGCCATTTTCACAAAGTTGTATAACACGTAACTTGTCTTTAATTGTTAGGAGAACCTTCTTCCTCTTAACACCTCCAGAATGATTGATGCTGCTACCAGACATAATCTTGGCCAAAAATGTTCAAAGTTACTATGAAAATAAAAAAGTTATTTAAAAAATATTTCACTAATGCTGCAGCACTGTGGTATAACACGAGGGATGGGAGCACATGGGATGACCAGGATTGGACATGTCCACTTGGGGCATCTATAACACGTTACGTAGGCCGCCAGGAGGAAAAACTCACAATATTTTTGAAGGAAACTTCAGCCTGTGCAAATTGTTTTTAGGAAACTTACATATATTTGTTATTACATAATTTCTAGTATTTCTTTTGTTTTTGGCTATGATGAATTGTTCTAAAATTAATGGTAATTCCTGTACCCAGGTAGTCCCTCCTAACGCTCCCCTCTCCCCCGACACGACCCACCCACCCCACCCCCTCCTCCACCATGCGCCTTGAGCCACAGCCAGAAGGGATTAATACGGTACGGGCAGCAATTAACCAGCTCCGATATTTTATTCGGCTAAACCAGCTTTTATCCGACTCCCATGGCCATTTTGGCCGGATATTGAGATAACTTTATCCGGTCACGATTTTGGCCGTATAAAGGCGTTTTCCGGATGTTCGAATTCCAGATAATCAAGTGTCTACAGTACAAGAAAATGGCCCCTGCAAAGTTCAGGATGGTTTCTCCTCTTATCAAATAAAAGCAACTCGAAGAGCACTAGCAGGAATGAAGAGAGTTACCACAATGTGTTGATGCATCATATCAGGCAAAATGACTGAGGTTGTCTAAGAATCAACAAGCTAGTCATGCAGCCACCTTGCAGCATGCAGGTGTAATTAAAGAGTGAACTGCCTCATGACTGGTTGGCTCGCTTAGTGCAGTGTCTCGTGTCTTGTGTTCTGTGTTCTATTTGCGATGCTGATTGTTTTTGTCTTGCCCACATTTCTGGTAGCCTTTTCATGGTTACTGATCTACCATCCACTTTGCCTTGTGCCTCTATAGAGGGGCCAGGTTTTGGCCTCTAGTCATCAGTAGGCATAGCCTGGCATGGATTGACTTGGGTGGAGATATCCAGGTAGCTAGTAACAAGGTGCCACCTGTTATAGAGCCTTCCCAGAAAATGAGTTATGGAAACAAAGTAATGTCGTGTCTTTTGGGGCGGTGGAAAGTGGTGAGTGGGAGGTAGTGACTGGCAGTGTAATTATCTAAGTGTAGTTACAGGATGAGAGCTACGCTCGTGGTGTCCCGTCTCCCCAGCACTCTTTGTCATATAACACTTTGAAATTACTGACGGTTTTGGCCTCCACCACCTTCTCACCTAACTTGTTCCAACCATCTACCACTCTGTTTACAAAAGTGAATTTTCTTATATTCCTCCAGCAGCTTTGTTTCATTAGTTTAAATCTGTGACCTCTTGTTCTAGAAGTTCCGGGTCTCAGGAATTCTTCCCTATCAATTTTATCGATTCCTGTTATTATTTTGTACGTAGTGATCATATCTCCTCTTTTTCTTCTATCATCTAGTTTTTGCATATTTAATGCCTCTAACCTCTCCTCGTAGCTCTTGTCCTTCAGTTCTGGGAGCCACTTAGTGGCATGTCGTTGCACCTTTTCCAGTTTGTTGATGTGCTTCTTAAGATATGGGTGCCATACAATCACTGTATATTCCAGCTTTGGTCTAACATAAGTTGTGAACAATTTCTTTAGTATTTCTCCATATATGTATTTAAAAGCAATTCTGAAGTTAGAAAGTGTAGCATAGGCTCCTCGCACAATGTTCTTAATGTGGTCCTCAGGTGACAGTTTTCTATCTAGAACCACCCTTAGATCCCTTTCTTTGTCAGAATTCTTTAAAGATTTCTCACATAATTTATAGGTTGTGTGGAGTCTATGTTCTCCAATTCCACATTCCATAACATGGCATTTATTCACATTAAATTCCATTTGCCAAGTGTTGCTCCGTATACTTATTTTGTTCAGGTCTTCTTGAAGGGCATGACAATCATCTAGGTTTCTTATCTTCCCTATAATCTTAGCATCATCAGCAAATATGTTCATATAATTCTGTATTCCAACTGGTAGATCGTTTATGTAGACAATGAACATTACCGGTGCAAGAACTGAACCCTGTGGTACACCACTCGTGACATTCCTCCAATCCAATACATTACCTCTGATTACTGCCCTCATTTTTCTGTCAGGAAATTTTCATCCATGTTAGAAGGTTACCTGTCACCCCTCCAATATGTTCCAGTTCCCAGAATAACCTCTTATGTGGAACTGTCGAAAGCCTTTTTTAGGTCCAGATAGATGCAGTCAACCCAACCATCTCTTTCCTGTAAAATCTCTGTGGCTCTATCATAGAAACAGTAAGTTCGTTACAAAGGATCTTCCGGATCGAAAACCATACTGTCTGTCTGATATTATATCGTTTTTCTCCAGGTGTTCTACCCATTTAGTTTCAATTATTTTTTCCAATATTTTGACTATTACATTTTTTATGCTACAGGTCTATAATTGAAGGGGTCTTCCCTGCTGCCACTTTTTGTAGAGTGGAACTATGTTAGCCTTTTTTTACACATCAGCTACAACTCCTGTACACAGGGATTCCTGAAAAATCAGTTGAAGTGGAATGCTGAGCTCAAGTGCATATTCTCTCAGAACCCATGGTGAAACTCCATCTGGACCAACTGCTTTGTTCTTACTTAGCTCCTTGAGCATTTTTTCCACTTTGTCTCTAGACACCTCTATGTGCTCTATGTTGTTCTCTGGAATTCTTATTGTGCCTGGTTCCCTGAAGATTTCATTTTGTATAAACACACTTTGGAACTTTTCGTTTAATGTTTCAGTGTGAGGGGTCCTTGAAGCTGTATGAATATTTTAAGTTTTTGCACCAACTAATTGTCATTGTTTATTATTCTAACGCTGAAATGATTGCACATGAAGTCTCACTTATACATTAGAATGAGAACAAGATTTGACTTGCAACCCTCTCTTTTCTTGCTATTCTGTCTGGTAATTTGCTCAAAGTTTACCAAATAAATGTAATTAGTAAAATAATTGATGAACTCTAACAAAAATAAAAGTTAAAAAAAATGCTTTGAAGTTCACCCTGTTCATTTGTGAATGCTTTCATCTTTTTTAATCAGAAATCATATATGGTCTCCCATCATGGCAGTTTTCCAGTGGCCTTGGTATCTTCTCCCCATTGTTTCAATGTCTTGGTGAAACCTTTCACTGTGCTCCTCACTGATGTCACCTCAGTTTTCACAGAAAATATCAAGATGCAGGTGCAAAAAAAAAAAAATGCATCTTTGAAGACATGCAGGAGCCTGTGTTTTTATAGCTTTCAGTAATCCCTGCCACCACCTCCTTATAGTTAGGATCTTTGTGATTAACTGGAAATCCATGAACTACACCGCATAATGCACACCATGCTTCCCTGTCAACGTTGCTCATCTTTATTTCAAGTTTTTTTTTTTTTCAACATCGCATTTACTTGAGATCCATCCTTGACTTTGGCATCAGAGAACTAATTTACCACCACAGAACTTTAATTTTCCAGTCTATTTCTTCAGTTAAATACATTATAATGACTCAGGGGGACATTATAAAAACCAACAATGCTACTCAAAACATACTTTATTACTGGTTTTTATTATTATTATTATTATTATTATATTACAATATTATCATAATTACTATTATAATTATATTAATTATTTAATTTTGTATTACATTATCAGTAATTTGCATGCTTTTATTTATCTCTCTTGGGAAATATATATAATTATATTACTCTTTTATTATTAAATCAAATAATGGTGAGATGAGTGAAGAAGTAACTTTTATTAATGCAGTTCGTGAAGAAAATGAAACATTCCCCTTACATAAATAACTTAAACAGCATTAGGCTTTGTTGCTTCTTTGACTACTTCATTGCATTAGGGTAATACAATTTGTTATGCCAATACCGTTGGCTTATAACTCTTGATGGGGATGTGTATTATTGCAGTTGATAATATGGTGGAGATGAAGATTGTGTCAACATTTGATGGTGATGCATTATTTTTCAGTTGTTCTTGGAGGCTTTTGGGTCACTTCATAGTGGTTTCCTATTGCGTGTGTTTTTGCACTTGGTAGTTCTGTGTTTTTTAGCTGATGGTTGTGTGTTATCCTGCTGGTGGTGATGTTATACAAATGTGTAACATTGGGTCTTGTGATCATCAGGCAGTGATTTTGCAGTACTTCACTGGAGAGCGTGGTACTCTGCCAAGTATATTGATACGTATCCGGTACATTGCAGGGTACTGTGATAAACCACGACAGCGAGCACAAGAGTTCCTACATGGGCACCGGTCCTGGGGCGGCGGCGGCAGTTGTGGGGCGCCTTTCTCGCCAGGGGTCGTCTGTGGACTCATCGCACTCAGCCACTGTGCATGTCCACACACCAGAGTGCTGTATGTATGGGCATCCACACACCCCACAGCCCCGCACCCGCGCCTCCCCCACCGGTGATCAGGCTGAGTGTGACTTCCACTGCTGCTCGCTGCATGAGGAGGGCGGTCGTATCCAGGCAAGTCGACACCATCTGCATCATCAGCAACACCATGTGCACCATCACCAGCCAGGGCAACAGGTGCACGAACAACAAATACAGCAGCAACAGTATCAGCAGCAGCAACAGTTGCAACAACAACAACAGTTGCAACAACAGCAATTTCAGCAACAACAGTTGCAACAGCAGCAGTTGCAGGAGCAGCAACAACAGCAGCGACAGCCGCAGCAGCGTCAGTCTGTCTGCCGTATTCATGAACAACCCTGCAACTGCTGTTGAGTCACACCACCCTCTAAATAATGCTGTGTTTGTATGAGCATATCTGGTAGAGAGCCAGCAGTCTCGGGTACTGCCGGCTTTCCATCAGCGTCTCATGCGCATCAGCGGTGGCAGCTCAGGCTAACATCCTTTGGGTTTTTCACTCCTACTCCTGCAGCCTGCCTTTGCTCAACACCTTAACACTTTACCATCATATTACTAAAATATGGCTTAGTTACTCTAGTTCAAAAATTTAAGGCAAAATGCCTTATTCACTGCCATACAACTTATTGATAGCGTTTAATATTAATACAACTAATATTAGGTCTTTGATGCTGGTTTGTGTGTCAGAACTGCCATTTTTAATTTTTGCCTACCACCATTTTTGCTGATAGAAATTTTTAAAGTTGCTTGATAAAAACAGATGATCAAAAGGCAAATCTAATTAACATAAACATAGAACAATCAAAAACATTAAAAGGATTTTACTCTATACATATGCTTTCATAGGCTACTGCATATACCATGCCGGCCAATTTGTTGCTAATGTATTGGTTACATGGCAACAAAGTTTTTGATACAGAACTACACTCATGAGTACTGCCATAAACTATCGGCGATAGTTTTCTGTACATATTAATCTGGCATTTTTGTATCACTTGATAATTTTAGATCAAATAACTAAATTTAGGCTATATATATACAGTATCTCATTTTGAAAGTCTAAAATTTTTCATAACTAAACTGCTAGAATAGATTGGGGTTTTACGTCTAGTCAAATCTTGTAAATTCCTTTCCATAAGTGCCACTTTAGAAGTAAATGATGCTGTAGATAGGTTATATGTTTGTATAGTTATTGTCATCATAATATTTATAATGAATTCTTATTGTTTACTGAAGTAATTTGCCCTTGACATTTTCAGCAAAAAAAAAGTGGTACAGTAATTAAGTTCCAATCTTAGATTCAAGTATATATATGCCTCTCGCATGCAGGACTTTTACTGATAAATTTGGTAAAAAGATTATACATAATTTAAATTTTAAATATTAGAGGTCTAGACAAAATGACATTTTCACATACTTGAACCACTTAACCTAATCTAAATAAGATCAGGAAGAAGGGAGGAGAGAAAACTGTAATGAACTCATTAACCCTTACACTGCCCCAGTCACTATCTGCGATTTCTTCCCCGTTCCAATCATCATATGCAATTTTTCCAATTTGGTTTGCTAATTATTTTTAGCAAAGTGTACTTCGATGTAGTACTGTACTTTTTATATAGCTTCATCATTTAAGGGGTTAAATAGAATAATTATAGAAATTTGTACATTATTTCCTGTGGCATGAGATGGCAAATTTACATAGCAGAGGATTCGTACTTATTAATTAATGTACTGTATTGTAAATAATAGTCCTTTGTTTAAATATCAGTATAGTAGTTAAGAACTTTTTCATCATGGTGCTGCTTATTGTTTTGAATTTACAAGATTTGACGAGGCAATGATAACATTTGGATGGTGAGGCTGTTATCATTAAGTATATTTTAAAAAGATAGCTGTATTATCATGAGGTGTTATGAATCAGTGTCCGAGATATCTGATCACTGCCCAGTGAGGAAGGCATTGCAGCTCAGCTCTTCTAGGAGATATAATAAGGCCGAGCCACTTGTTACTGGCCCTTGTTGATCTTCCTAAGATTGCTGAACTTGGTGACTTCCTCCACTATTTGACTGCCTCTTATACCTCTTAATATTGCATTATTCAGTGTTGCATTTTTGTAGTTTCTGAAAGGATTGGACAGTGAGCAGTAAAAGTTCTATGGAAAGTGCTTGTAAATTAAAATATAGCAACTAAATTCTAATTACTTCACTTAAAAAGCTGC
>NC_091170.1:32723631-32888631 GCF_040958095.1 Procambarus clarkii
ACAAAGTTATATAAGGAAATTACTAGAGTAGAACACAGCCTATCTGAGAATATAAAGGAGCCATTAGGAGCAATGAGGTGTACAAACAAGGATATATTTGTCTTCCGGTAATTCAAAATACACTCGCTTCTTGTTTTGTTAAATGCATTTTGTCTTAATGAACGCCAGACGTTGTGGCTATAGTTCAGTTCTCATATAACTAAGGACGACTCTCTATGAATGCAGAAAAGGTTACTGAAAACACAAATTTCCCAAGACAAGTTGAGAACCATGATGTCATAATTGTGCATTTACAGCTGTGTATAGAAAGTTTCAGAGCCTAATATTGAACGATCATAATATTCAAGAGTTATGACCCACATTATTCAGATAACTTAGAATACTTTTAAAAATCATATTTTTATCATTTTTACCACAAAAAATGTGGATATACCTTTTTGCATCGTTTATAATACTGATTCAGGTGTGTTGTCGGGGGATTACGTGTGACAGAAAGAGACAGGTGTGGTGTTATGAGGTTAATATCGAAAATTGAGGCTTGTCTGAAGGTTTGAAGTTAGTGTGAGGCTTGTGATATATTTTATAATAGGTATGAAATTATAAAGCTAGTGTGGAAATGAGATGATAATCATGCTTAGAGGTGAGCATAATATCTTGGGATCTTGTCATATTCGGGTGAATATGTCATAATATCTCATAAGGAAGTAAGTATAATATTTTAAGACGTGTGGTGTTAGGTGGTTATGATACAGTAAGGCTGAAGTGAAGTTTAGTAGTATTAAGTAATAAAGCTACAGATTTTGTACTGAAGCTATGGATATTAAGGCTGCTTATGTTGTATTCCGGCTGCGTATGATGTATTGAGGCGTTTGGTTGTGATGGAGGCTGATGATTATTATTAAGGTTTTAGTTTATTATTCATTGGCCATATTAATGACAACCATATTTTGCTTATGTGGATATTTCCTACCCTATCTGTTCCCATATACCTCCAGCCCGTCCTCTCCAGTTGCACACAACGGAAATAAAATGGTGTATTAAAACACCCGAACCTAACCTAACCCAGCAACCTACATATAAAAAAATAATGTTTCTGATCCGCTTTGATTTATAGTACATCATATTTTGTCCGTTGGGGATTACAGCGTCAAAATGCAATGTATTATTCGAGAGGACAGGATGGGTATGCCTTAGGTTGGACGCTATATTGGCACTGATGGTTGATGCTAGTGAATGGCTGTGTACCGCGGACAACAGATTCACTGCCTGTGTTGGAATCGTTAGTGTGGTAGCCAAGTCCCCAACTCGGTCTACTTTGGATCCACCTCTAAGGACTATAAAGTGACACGCAGATAACTAGATTTCTTACGGGCTATTCATGTCCGTGCCACTTCTTGGGTGGCTTAATCTTCATCAATCAATCAAGGTTTCGACCAGTTGCCTCCTTGCAACTGGCCCGCTCTACCACGGGCTCCACTGCTCATCAACAGGCCTCCCTACCCAGACGGAAACTACACAGAACTTTCCCAGAAGTGAAGTGTTGGCCAGTACCTGGGATTATGGAACGAATACCCTGGAAGGCGCATCCGGCAGATCCCACAATCAGAGTTAGACAAAAAAAATAATTGGAGAGGCAAAGTCAATTAATCTTACGTCAGGTAGCATTGCAGAAGGAAGTTTACCATTTTCTGGTTCCAATTCAGGCAGGAAACTGTCTATTTAGTAGAGAATTCCAACTCTGAACGTTAACAAACGTTTTGTCATGACCTACACCAAGTTGGGAATGTGGAAAATGGAGTTTTTTTTATTTTATTAAGTTCGAGGGAGACAGGACGTGGATATAAATTACAGCTACAAGCATTGCTGAAAGCCTGGGTTTGGCTTCTTGACAGGCAATCCTACAATTAATAAGCATTGTAAGGTAGGGCATCACGGCTCTTTGAATGAGTATCAAGGTCACGTGACTGTCGATGAGGATCAAGGGAGACAAATGAGCTTTTCGTGGCGATACAAAAAACTTTCTCTGGGAGACAGACCATAAGATTTGTGTAGGTTGATTATTAAGAGGCTGGAGGTGGGTGTTGATATTACTGTTTTAAACTGACTAGATGAGCTTGCAAGTAACATTTTAATAAGCTGAATGGCAGAAAAGAGAATTGAAATTGGATAGTAAACAAAATGGCATTGTAAAATAATATTTGTATCCACATAGTGTAATATTACAAATAACTTTATTATTATTATTATTATTATTATTATTATTATTATTATTATTATTATTATTATTATTATTATTAAGAACCAACAATAACAAAAAATTTATGTCAAAATACCAATTGTTAAAACTAAAATACTGTAGTTTCATTTTGAATGGCGTGACTCCGTTTTGACTACTGCCTTGAAATACCTGCAACTACAAAAAGCATCCATGACGTATGTGCCTGCATACTATACACGTTCCTTAATACAATTATTGGAGGCACATTTTTCTCTAATTATTGGGATATAGTTCATTCAAGGAATAGGTACGGTATAGATCGCAAATGGGTACTTTGTCACTAATGAGTATGAAATGCACGGTATATCATTTACAGCCCGTCCTCCAAAAATGGGGAGGTAAATGTAACAGCACACGTGCAATTATTTACTATTCATAACAGTCAGGAATTGTACTTATTTTCATTTAGTATTAAACCGTACAGTTAAATATATTGTGAATATTTGAGTTTACCTTAAAAGCTGTATTATAGAAAACCGCGACCTAACCTAAGCTTCTTAGTGTTTGAAAATAAGCATTTTATTGCTTCTTAATTACAATTAGTACTTAACCTATAGCTATATTGATGTTACAGTTTTATAAAACTAATAAAATAAAACTAAAATATATCAATAAATTGTGAAGGAACTCAGGATATTTTCAAATTTTGTATAAAATCTCTATTGTCTAATAAAACTGAAAAAGAAATTCCTGATATTTAAAACTTGTGTATAGTGAATTGAAACATAAAACTTCATCCTAAACTTCTTAGTGTCTAAACAGAAAATGAGGAGAATAAATGGGGAGGTCAAAGTAACAGCCTTTGAAGTGAAAATGTGTACTATGTATGACAGTAATGAAATATACTTATTACACTTGGTATTAAACCGTACTGTCAATTCGGAGGATGGGTTGCTCATTTATGGGTACGGTATAACAGCAAAAGATATGGTATATCATTAATATGGCCGAGTACGATTGGTGTTTGTTAACATAGTAAAAATAAATCTTGAAAGTAGCGTATGAGTCAATTTTTAGATATTGAGACTGCTAAGAAGTTATTAATAAGCAAATTTATTTATTTTAACTGGGTTAATACTTCAATCTAGATATATTATGAGGAAGATAGGTTGATATAAAGAAGGTTTGGTTATATGAGGAAGGGGTTAAATATGTGTTTATAAAGAGTTTTTATACAGTGAATTGTGTGTGATTTCTTAAGTTTGTTCAGTCACACACACTGTCTTAATGATTCGACTAAACATTCTATGAACATTGCTGTATTATTATTTTATTTCTATGGTGTACAGCACTAAATTTTGTGTCTAATGATTTGTCCATAAGGCAATGAAATAATGGAAAGTTCATCAGAAAACTCGCTCAAGATTCATTTAACTAATGTTGACAGGGTAAGTGTTAAATGCACTGTATTAGTAACATCTTACTAGTTACTGACGTCTTACTAGTTACTAACATCTTACTAGTTACTAACATCTTACTAGTTACTAACATCTTATTTGTTACTAACACCTTATTTGTCAAATTCTGCTCGTTAGTCAAGGACAACAAAAAGAGAAGACATTTTTGTCTATGTATATTATTCATCGCTCTTGGATGCTTTTGAGTTTTAATCTGTATCTTGTGTGAAATTTGTAGACCCTTTAGTTAAATGCAGTGTAGTATTACCTGCTTGTATACACTGACAATGCTGGAAATAAATATTTCCTCATAAACCTCCAATAATACTCGGACTGTAGCACTGTTAAATGCAACTTATTTGTAAATGAATTACGGAAAAATTTCCTTTTGATTAACGTCCAGTTATGAAATGTGAACATTTCAGAATTGTTTTATTATGTTAAATTTTCAGTTTTCAAGCTTATGCATTAGACTGTTCTTGTTGCAGTGAGTCCAGTTTGTGGCACAATGCTTTCAAGGGAACTTTTCCTAATCAGTACTTGTTTTTAACTTATATTCCAAATTCAGTTTATAATTTATATAAAATACATAAATCATACTAGACAAAATAAATTAAATAACTAGATTTTGATGTTCTTTTATGTATGAATAAAGTTTATACTGAGTTCTGAATAATATTAACAGTAGAGTGCAGTAATTGTTATGAGCTCTCCGCATTCCCTCATGGTTAACTAGGGTAGTTAGTGAACACCGTGACATTACTGCAAGCACCAGTGGTTAATACCATCTCTCCTGTGGTGGTGTAACGAGGCCTCAGCCATATATCTCGTCTAAATGTAATGGTTAGATGGAAGTGTAAAACCCACTTTTTGTAGGCAGTAATAGAAGAGATGTAAGAATGGTTCTACTCTGTGTTATTGGGTCAGTGATTGGGCCCTTAATGAATGATATTATGAACTCTCTTTTGGTATCAAGAGTTAATAGGATAAGCTCAATTGAATACTTAAGGAGAATGAAATTTAAAAATGTTTTAATTTAATAATAGGCTTATACTTCCCTAGTGTACAGCTCTTGGACGGATCTATTTTTGCTAACAGTTGAAGGTTGAACATGGTACTGTGTTAAAAGTAAAATTAATATTTTATGTGCATTCTCTCTCTCTCTCTCTCTCTCCTCTCTCTCTCTCTCTCTCTCTCTCTCTCTCTCTCTCTCTCTCCTCTCTCTCTCTCTCTCTCTCTCTCTCTCTCTCCTCTCTCCTCACTCTCTCACTCTCTCTCTCTCTCTCTCTCCTCTCTCTCTCTCTCTCTCTCTCTCTCTCTCTCTCTCTCTCTCTCTCTCTCTCTCTCTCTCTCACTCTCTCCTCTCTCACTCTCTCACTCTCTCACTCTCTCTCTCTCTCTCTCTCTCTCTCTCTCTCTCTCTCTCTCTCTCTCTCTCTCTCTCTCTCTCTCTCTTTTCCCTCTCTCTCTCTCTCTCTCTCTCTCTCTCTCTCTCTCTCTCTCTCTCTCTCTCTCTCTCTCTCTCTCTCTCTCTCTCTCTTTTTCCCTCTCTCTCTCTTTTTCCTCTCTCTGTCTTTTTCCCTCTCTCTCTCTTTTTCCTCTCTCTCTCTCTCTCTCTCTCTCTCTCTCTCTCTCTCTCTCTCTCTCTCTCTCTCTCTCTCTCTCTCTCTCTCTCTCTCTCTCTCTCTCTCTCTCTCTCTCTTTCTCTCTCAAGAAACTTATTGTAACTGCAACTTTATTACTATTTTTGGTTTTAAGGAAATTCGACTTTAATGAACTGTAATTCATTGAATCATATTTAAAAATTAAATAATGAATTAGAAAATGTTACGTTCTATGTCATTGAACTATTGTTTACTCATTGTGTGTGCATCATCTGAAAAATTTGCCACCAGAAAGGACTTTTACGGAACGTTTAATACTTTAAGAATACAGTTGATAACTGTATTAATTTTGAGCATGTAATACTGACAGTATTAAGGAGTTGTCCAACATATATACATAGTTTTTTTCCATTTCTTCAGTACAGTGGAAACTTGAGTAGTTTTTGACATGCACAGATATCTCTCTAGACTAGGAGTCAACTGAAAGTTGCCATGTTATTGATTATTTATAAACATGTGGTTCCAACTAGCTGGAAGTGCTAGGTGAAAAGGACTTTGCCTCATGATATCAGTATAGGCCTATGACTGGCGAGTAAGTGACGTAAAATAGGAGTTAGGCCTTGTAGTCGAGTGAACACCACTGGACAGATCCTCAAAAGCAGTCTTAGATACATGTAATAACCACGAAGGCATTGATGATTCAACATATGGAAGGTTCTGTTTATTTACTTTGTGTTAATGGAAGGACTAGACATTGTGTGGTCATAAAGTGTTATGGTGAACACTTAAATAAACTATGCATCGCTGTTATCTGTTATGGTTGAACTGCATGATAGCCTAATAAAATAAAATAGGGGAAATTTTTTAAATTATAAGCAAACATATTCATTATAAATGTGAGGCTAAATTTTGAATGGTATTATGCATTTACTGCACAAATGTATGCATCATATAGTTCTAAAATTGTGTATTACAGCATATATATATGTTAAAGAGGCATCAGCAGGCTAACATTCAGTATTTAATACTCAGCTTATACAGTACTTCAAATTATGTGCATAAAAATATTTAATGATGCAGTATTAATAGCAACACTTGATGGTAGTGATTTTGGGAAGATTTAAAAGGAAGAAGCTACTTTGATTCTTTGTCGTACAAATTTTGAGTAGTGTCTTAAATAAGAGAAACAAACGCCCCAGTACTGAGGTATGGCCATGACCCTTGTAAACACATCACACTCTATCCATATTTCAACCTCATATATATATATATATATATATATATATATATATATATATATATATATATTATATTATATATATATATATATATATATATATATATATATATAATATTGTGTGTGTTTTGTTTTTAACCAAAGACCTACCTACCCTGCTCCTCCAACTCCCAAATGGACTCGACATTTTTCCCTCTACGAACCACGTCGAGTTGCTTTTCATTCCCACACAGACTCACACACAACTCAAGGCAAACACAGGCGAGTACACTCTTAAAAACACACACACACACACACACACACACACACACACACCACACACACACACACACACACACACACACATTAGGCAGTGATGCGGTTGAGGCAGACTCTATACACAGTTTCAAATGTAGATTTGATAGAGCCCAGTAGACTCCAGATTCTCCAGATTCTGTTGTACAGAATCTGTAAAACAGTTGATTAATAATTGATGCTGCAGACACAAATAGTAAACACACACACACACACACACACACACACACATGGGAGGAAACTGGAAACTCAGATGAGTCACAGAGATGTTAGGAAGTTTTCTTTTAGCGTGAGAGTAGTGAAAAAATGGAATGCACTTGGGGAACAGGGTGTGGAAGCAAACTCTATTCATAGTTTTAAAATTAGGTATGATAGGGAAATAGGACAGGAGTCATTGCTGTGAACAATCGATGGGTGGAAAGGTGGGATACAAGAGTCAATGCTCGATTCTGCAGGCACAAATAGGTGAGTACACACACACACACACACACTATGGGGCGCCGATGGCTGAATGGACAGCACACTGGATACGTAGTCCTGTGGTCTACGTATCCAGTGAAAATATCCTACGAAACAAAAATTGGCAGAGTTTCTTTCACCCTGATGCCCCTGTTACCTAGCAGTAAATATGTACCTGGGAGTTAGACAGCTGTTAAGGGCTGTGTGTGTGTGTGTGTGTGTGTGTGTGTGTGTGTGTGTGTGTGTGTGTGTGTGTGTGTAGGAAACAAAAGAAAAAAAGCATTTAGTTAGCAACAGTTGATTGACAGTTGAGAGACGGGCCGAAAGAGCAGAGCTCAACCCCCCCCCCCGCAAGCACAACTAGGTGAATAACATGAGGCAAGGAGCAAAAGCTCTACCATGTAAACCCACAAAACATGCAGGTGTTCATGTATCCAAAGGAGAATAAACAGAAGCAGGCAGGTACATACACATTTACGCCACCTCTTTCACATGCATACATACATACATACATATGTGAAAAAGATGATTTCCAAAATACAATTGCGGTGTATACAAAAAGCACAGGAACCTGTAGGTGTGGGAAGAGGTGTAAATGCAATGAATGTTGGAGGGTAGACGGAATATCTCAAGCGTCAGCTCCCTCTAGATGACCACAGCCAGGTAATCACAGCTGGGACCACACCCCACAAACACTTATTCACCAAAACTTGTATAAGTATTGTTTCACTACTTTCTATACAAATTTATGCTAGTTTCTGGTACTGAGACGCTCCAGTTTGGCTTAATATTAAATTGAGCAATACAAAAACATGAGCTAGCTTACCCAACAAATGTTTAACCAAAATTTAGTTGAACTTGGCATATTTATGTAAAGATAAATTGCTTTTAGAAGTAATGTAAATGAAATGTCCGGTTTAAAATACTTATTTTGTAAGCAGTTTTAACAAAAATACATAAACATTTCCTTTACATATAAAAAAAAAACTTCCAAACACTTAAACCATTCGTTACATATTGCTCACTGGTAAATATGGCTATCTGTGAGCAGCTTTAAATATATGGTTGTGTGTTTTATATTGTAAGAATTTATCATTTTTTGCATTTAAGACGGGATTTCTCAAGTTTCTGTTTGTCTGACATGGTAAGTGTAATTGCCTAAGTGTAGTTACAGAATGAGAGTTACGCTTGTGGTGTCCCGTCTTCCCAGTAATCTTTGTCGTATAACATTTTGAAACTACTGACGGTTTTGGCCTCCACCACCTTCTCACTTAACTTGTTCCAACCGTCTACCACTCTGTTTGCAAAAGGGAGCTTTCCGCTAGTAACACTCCTCCAGTCAGACATTGTCTCTGATTACCGCCCTCGTCTGTTTGTCAGAAAATTTTTCATCCATGTCAGGTCTCCCTGTCACCCCTCCAGCATGTTCCAGTTTCCAGAACAGCCTCTTTTGTGGCAACCCGTTCTCGCACTTGCGCTCAGTCAATATTGGCTTATGTAATAAGTGCATATGTGACATACTAATTGATTGTAAATATTTTAGTTTACCTTGAAAAGCTTCATAGAAAACACCGACCTCACCTAACCTTCTTAGTATGTTAAGATAAGCATCTTATTGCTTCTTATTTACAATTATTACTTAACCTATCAACGGTATAGGTTAAGTAATAATTGTAATTAAGAAGCAATAAGATGCTTATCTTAACATACTAAGAAGGTTAGGTGAGGTCGGTTTTTTCTATGAAGCTTTTCAAGGTAAACTAAAATATTTACAATCAATTAGTATGTCACATATGCACTTGTTAAATAAGCCAATATTGACTATGAGCAAGTGCGAGAACGGGTTGTATGTGGGACGCTATTAAAAGCCTTTTTTTTAAGTACAAATAGACATAGTCAACCCAACCACCTCTTTCCTGTAGTATCTCTGAGGCTCTATCATAAAAACTAAGAAGATTTGTTACACAGGATCTTTCTGTTCGAAAACTATACTGTTTGTCCGTTATTATGTCATTACTCTCTAGGTCTTTAACCCATTTGGCTTTAACTATTGTTTCTAGTGTTTTGACTACCACGCTTGTTAATGATACGGGTCTTATTTAGAGGTTCCTCTCAACTACCATTTTTATAGATCGGTTTGTGTGTGTGTGTACTCACCTAGTTGTGCTTGCGGGGGTTGATCTCTGGCTCTGGTCCCGCCTCTCAACTGTCAATCAACTGGTGTACAGATTCCTGAGCCTAATGGGCTCTGTCATATCTACATTTGAAACTGTGTATGGAGTCAGCCTCCACCACATCACTGCCTAATGCATTCCATTTACTAACTACTCTGACACTGAAAAAGTTCTTTCTAATGTCTCTGTGGCTCTTTGGGTACTCAGGTTCCACCTGTGTCCCCTTGCGCGTGTGCCACCCGTGTTAAATAATCCATCCTTGTCCACCCTGTCAATTCCCCTGAGAATTTTGTATGTAGTGATCATGTCTCCCCTAGCTCTTCTGTCTTCCAGCGACGTGAGGTGCACTTCACGTAGTCTGTCCTCATAACTCACGCCTCTTAGTTCTGGGACTAGCCTAGTGGCATACCTCTGAACTTTTTCCAGGTTCGTCTTGTGCTTGACTAGATACGGGCTCCATGCTGGATCTGCATACTCCAGGATTGGCCTTACATATGTGGTATACAAGGTTCTGAAGGATTCCTTACACAGGTTTCTGAAAGCAGTTCTGATGTTAGCCAGCCTCGCATAGGCCGCTGATATTATTCTTTTGATGTGGGCTTCGGGAGACAGGTTTGGCGTGATATCAACTCCCAGATCTTTCTCTTTGTCCGTTTCGTGGAGGACTTCATCTACCATTCGGTATTCTACTGCTACTACTACTCTTGGTCCTTCCATCGTCATGGTGCCTGTTATGTAGTCTCTGAACCCTTCACAGCCTGGAATAACCATCTCCTCGAAACTCCATTCCTTTGTCATCAGTAGAGCCACTCCACCTCCTCCCCTTCCTTCCCTCTCTTTCCGTATTATAGTGTAGTCCTAGGGAAACACCGCATTCGTTATGATTCCTGAGAGTTTTGTTTCTGTGAGTCCAATTACATCTGGGTTTACGTCTTGTGTTCTTTCCCCAAGTTCACTGGCCTTGTTTGTAATCCCAATTGTAAATTCCCAGTCCCAGCCTTGTAAATTGTAATCCTTTGTTTGTAATGTGTGTGTGTGTGTGTGTGTGTGTGTGTGTGTGTGTGTGTGTGTGTGTGTGTGTGTGTGTGTGTGTGTGTGTGTGTAAAGAGGGGGAAACTTGGATGAAAGGTGAAAATATACGAAGTTAAATCAGATGAAGGTTTGTGGTAATGCTGGGTAGGTTAAGTCAAATGAGGTTTGAATTAGATACATTAAGATTCCTGGGTTATTATTTTCTCAGTTTCGCTTTAATACAGTTGAATATGTTTGCATATTAATTACTTTGTTATATTCAAAATAATATGACTCCATAAAAAATAATATTTGATACTCTTTGCTTGTTAGGCAAATACGATGCTCAACATATCCCAGAGGGTTCAAGTAGTCAGTCGGGTTCGTTCTCCATTCACGGGAGAGAATTCCGGGTTCGAATCCCGGACTGGACAAAAATGATTGGGCGTGTTTCGTATCACCTAATTCCCTTGTCCATCTAGCAGTGAATAGGTACCTGGTAGTTAGTAAGACAGCTGCTATGGGCTGCTTCCTGGGTGTGTGTGTGTGTGTGTTATAAATATACGTAGTAGTCATAATAGAGGTAAAAATAGATTGGTTAGAAAGTCGGGGTCCAAGAGCTAATAGCTCGATTCTGCAGACACAAATAGTAAAGACACACATACTATGTAATTACATCACACTAAGTAATTACACTTAGGTAATTACACACCCGTACGCACACACTCACAGGGCTAACTATGTTAACAACGCTGTAAACCAGGCATGACAGGGCGGGTCTCATTGAAACACAAAATACTGAACAATTTGGAGTATGTTGATTCGGAAATTTTATATATATATATATATATATATATATATATATATATATATATATATATATATATATATATATATATATATATATATATATATATATATAATATATATATATAAAGCCTATATGTGTATGAATACACTCTGGCTTCCTGTCCGCCGGCATAATGAATGAATTATTATACAGTAATCCAAATGGGAGCGCACCAGAGATTTATACAATTGAATCACTACCTTCTTTACTTTAAAATCAAAGGTACGCTTGGTTACCCCAAGGGTTTGGTTTAGGTAATTATA
Organism: Procambarus clarkii; assembly: GCF_040958095.1. Lineage (NCBI taxonomy): Eukaryota > Metazoa > Arthropoda > Malacostraca > Decapoda > Cambaridae > Procambarus > Procambarus clarkii. The sequence continues at coordinate 32,735,199 of NC_091170.1, forward strand.
GTCAATTACACTTAGGTGATTATACAGGCAATTATACAGATAGTTACAGGTAATTATGTTATGTAATTATACAAGTAATTACACTTAGATAATTATACAAGTAATTATAGTTAGGTAATACTCAAAGACAGCCTTTTTGGTTAACATTGTTTAGATTTCCCGTTTTCTCTTAAGGTTAGTTAGTTGTATTAGTGAAAGCGTCCATAATACCGGGCTTTGGCCGCTTTGCTTGAAGCTACTCTGCCAAATTATGAACATTGATGCGCCCATGTACATCGAGCAGTGTGCCCCATTTCCTGGTGTATATTTACCTGAATTTACCTGAGAGTCACTAACACTAGTGGCCCCAAAGAGGACAGGAAGCCAGCGGCTTGTCGAAGGTTCCCCCCCCCCCATTTGCCTTGATTTTTTTCCAGCTGTACTTTAAAAGTTTGTTTAAATTCAATTTAAAATTTTTATTCAGGTAAAAGTACATACATAGAAGATGAGTTACAAACATAAAGTTGGATTTACAGATAAGAGCTAATACATACAATACCTAAGCCACTAATACCATAGCGTTTTGGGCAAGGTGTGGGGGGGGAGGAGACCCACTTAGACTAAAACTTAATAGCAATTGAGATTAAAATATAAATTGTGTTGAATAAAATAAATAAACAAAAATAATGGGGGGTATCATGGCAGAAAATAACAATTATACAAGTTGGTCAACAAACAGCATTTTTTAAAATGGCAAGACGTGGGTTGACATTTAGGGGGGTAAGGTAGGTTACATGGAGTTTATTAGGAAGTACTTAGTTTTTATCTTAAACTGGTTGAGAGAGGTACAGCCTCTCTCAATCAGAGAGATACATGACTGGGAAAGTCATTCCACATTCTAGATTCCTTGATTTGTAGAGCATTTCTAGTTTGGTTAAGTCCACTCTTGGAATATCAAATGGGTATTTGTTTCTGGTGTGGTGCCAGTGGGTTCTGTTACAACCTTCTAGGAAGCTTTTAAGGTCAGGATTGACATTACAGTTCAGAGTTTTAAATGTATAGAGTACACATGAGAGTATGTGCAGTGACTTAATGTCTAACATATTTAAAGATTTGAGTAAGGGTACGGAGTGCTGTCTGGGCCAGAGTTGGATATTGTTCTAATAGCAGCTTTGTGTTGAGTAATTAGAGAACATAAATGATTTTGGGTGGTAGAATCCCAAGCATATATACCATAATTGAAATAAAGGTAGATTGGAGAGTAATAGAACATCACCAGGGCAGGGTGAGGTACATAATATCTGATCTTCGAAAGAATGCCAACAGTTTTCAAAACTTTTTTTTTGGTATACAGTATTTAGAATGTGTCCCTGGAAATTCAGCTTGTTATCAATGAGAACAACAAGGAACTTGCCACCTACTTTGCTACTAATTTGGATAATTTAATTTGGACCAAACTAATTTAGTTTAGTTCATTTATTTTGCACCCCATACCCGTCCTGTGGGCGGTAGTGGAAAGGGTTACAGAGGCATATAATGGGCTCAGGAACTGAACCCCACAATTCATTTAGCTTTAAAAGTTAACAGTTTTGGCATTTACGATTTTGGCGGGTAGGCAGTTCCATGGGTTAATAACCCAGTGGATGAAAAAGCATCTCTTGTGCTCAGTCCTACATTGTGGTTTGTTGAGCTTGAAACCGTTGTGCCTTAAGTTTAAGTTTTGCTCCAAGGGGTGAGTTTATTGGGCAGTGCCACTCATCCTGTGAATGGTCATGTCTCAACCCCTATAAGAAAATGACCACACTGTCAATTGGGTCAACCCATGTGTTGCGTTTCCATAAGGGTCACCCATGTTGGAATATTAAATGCCCAAAGAATATTGTTGAAAACATCTTGATAACTTATTAAACCAAAATTATTTATGTCAGAAGAAAGACAGAAACGGGATCTATATATAAAACCTTTACCAGAAAAATATTTTAAGAATATATGTATTTGTATAAAAGTTGCATTTTTTATTGCTTGTCGAGCTCGAAACCCGCAATATTCATCTCAGAACAATGTTTATTTCACGCATATTCGTTAAGAAACGTAAAAGTTTTACATGTCACTAGAAAGTTAGAATCAAAAGCTTCATTTTAAATACATTACCATGGACATACTTGAATTTGTACAATAAATTTGTTAATAAACATAAATGTTTTATATGTCTCAAAAGAGAGAGACATATAAACTTCATTTTAAACACTTCACCATAGACATGGGTTGAAACGCAACACATGGGTTGACCAGATTGATACTTGAGTCAGGTTCCATTATTGTTCGGAACAGACACACGGCAATAGCAGCATGTACAACACTCCCCAGTAGGGGAGTGTTGTACATGCCTACAACACCTAATCTAATCTGTTTATACCTAATCCCAATTACTATTAAGTTTTAGTCTAAGTGTTCCCCCCCCCCCTCACACCTTGCCTGAAACGCTGTGCGTATTAGTGGCTTTAGGTATTGTATGTACTAGCTCCATATATAAATCCAACATTATGTTTGTAAATCAACTATGTATGTACTTTTCCTGAATAAAAATTTATTTATTTATTTATTTATTTATAAGAATGGAATACTGCACAATGCATTCTGGCCTATGTGAGGCAAATCATATTTACTCAGTTATTTTCAATCATGTTTTGTATATTATATTTTTAAAACATTTTTAAACATTTTTAAGATATTTCCTTAAATGAAGTTCCATGACAGTTTGTTATACAGTACATGTCTATGATTCCATTGCCGATTTCATGTATAGTTACAGTACATTTTTTAAATTATATTTTGCCAGTTTAAATCTGTCATTGCAATTTCTATCTTGAAGTGCTAGTTTCAACACCTTGTTTATGCCTTTCATCCATATATATACCTAAGTTATGTCATCCTCATTCTACTCTTTTTCACAAAAATGTAACTTTAGTAGTGTTTTTAATTTGTGTTTGTAAGGAAGATTTATGATGCTGGTTATTAATATTATCATTCTCCATTGTACATTTTGATGATCCTTATTTGTCACATCTTCCCATCTAGAAATTCATTTAGGCTACTGATGAGCACAGATGTATCTGCTATAATGCATCAGTAGACCAATATGATCATCATGGTCTCATCTTTTGTAAGTCAGAAGGAAAGATTGCAAGGCATGAAACAGGCAGTGACTTTGAGATGTTTGGCTATGCCGAAGTGTCCAGTACAATTGCAACCCCAATTGTACAGACCTGACATGCATTCAGATAGGGTCAACCTGCAACTGGGTTGGGATGGTAAACTGGTTATCTCGGACTACACATGTATATCTACATTGGCTGATATCTATTTATTGTATATTGTATCTGAAGGTGGTGGGTCTGCCACTTTCCGGGGAACCCAGAAAACCTGTAAGTATATATAATAGTGTGAGTCATTGATTCATGAGTAACAATTCGGCCTCTGACAACTTTTGAAACACTAGACCAGAATATGGTGTTCTCACAGAGATGAGGAATGCATAGGTATTGAAGATGTACATACACCAAAGCAAACTGTTTACAAAAATAAAATGTCACCTAAGCAATCCAATGGTTGAGGAGAAAATAAACAAAACCATTTGAAAACATGTCTGCTGATAGTTGGCCACAGGTAACAATTCATTGCACCAACATCCCGTCCCAGTGCGTAAACAATGCAGGCAAAGGTCAAGCAGCCAAGAAGCTTCTCTAGATCCTGACAAGTGGCATAATTCATACTCAGAACCAGATGCAAATTGTTGTGAAGAAATGAAAATACTTACAACAGAAGAAAGAGAGAGATTATCTTGATGTCCCAAATCGAACCCAGCCACATTAATGACAGTGTCAGTGACAAATGTGATTTCTGCAAATTAACAAACTCAAAGTGAGCCAATTATACGAGTTCAAGATCCCTGGTCAGTACATGGGCCAGGCATCTTGAAGCCCAAATGAATCAGTTGTGGATAGGCTAGCGCCTATCCACAACTGGTTCATTTGGACTCTCATCAAAGTTTTATCTTTTAAAGATAAAACTTCCTGAGAGCAACTGGGGTCATACTGGTAAATACCATGGGCACTACACTAAGACGAAAGGGAAAAGCCAGTAAAGAGTAAAAGGTGACCCACTTCAAACCTCAGCCAGTTATTGAACCCTTGGTGAATAGGAATGTGTCAAAGAGCATCTTGCAGCTCTAAGAAAACGAGTCAAGAGTGGACCGATAAGACCTGGCAAACCTGGGATGCAGTGGACATTCAAAAGTAGTACAAGAAATGTGCCAGTTTAGGTACATAGTTTAAACCAAAGCACCAAAAAGTACTTCTTGGGTACAGGAAAATAATGGTATGTCACCCAAAGAGACCAAATCTCCAAAATTTTCCCTTGCCCAACAAGTTGTGAATGATTTTGCTGAACATAGGGGGTGGTCAGCTGCATGGAAGCCCAATGTATTTCGGGTAAAAAGAGAGGACCAAATTAACTCGAAGATCTCGAGAGACATGGAGTAGCACTCGGTCATCTTGGTTCCAAGATCAGATTGAATGAACCCAGATTGCCCTCCACCATACCATCACTAAGATCTGTCATGAAAGGGCTGGCAGTGACGAACCACTTTATCTTCTGCTCCTAGAAGAATGTTGGCTCTCTGATTTGAGAAAGAGGATGGATGACTAGGCAAGACAAACTCAATCACAGAAGTGCTCTATACACTAGAACCCCTGTTGTGTATAGGAGCCTGAAAGGAATGAGACCAAATCCATTACATAGGCTGACCTTTTCACTTAAGTTAGGTGAGAAGATGGTGGAGGCCAAAACCGTCAGTAGTTTCAAAGTGTTATATGACAAAGAGGGCTAGGAAGACAAGACACCACAAGTGTAGCTCTCATCCTGTAACTACACTTAAGTAATTACTTGGGTAATTACATAGATTAGCATCTCGGAGAACCAGAGCAGATAATTTAAGTAATTACTTAGGTAATTACATAGATTAGCATCTCGGAGAACCAGAGCAAATAATTTTGGTAAAGAATCTGATGTGTTTATCACAGCTAACAAGGATATATGGAAACTAGTGTGAGGAGAAACCCATTTAGAATGCAGTTGTCTGCCAAAAATGTTCAGGTCCAAATACATGTGGAGAACTTGCTAAGCATACTTGAGTCTTGTTGTCCTTGGAAAACCAAATTTGTAAGCAAGATTTGAACGAGATCCGAAGCCATCATACAACTAACACCACAAGAAAATTCAGGTTTAAACAAGGTGTGGGTTAATAGATTCAAATGCAGCACCCTTGAGAAAAACATTAATACTGGGGTGACCTTGTTCTACTCCAAAGTCTGAGTATGACAATACAGTTGCTAATTTTCCAAACATAACAATAGATCATCAGTGAATCAAGAAGGCAAATGTGTCAACAAAACCATTCTCAAATGAATTGAGGTTCATCTCAGAAGAATGATCATTATCACACAACAAAAAAAATGAACAAAAAGTCCCGCTTTACCTACATGATGTAAGGCGAGAATGAGAAAACCTGTGAGGTGGAAGCAAATCCATATCCCTACTTGGAACTTGGAAACAATCTTGAGGAAGAGTTGAAGAAGTACTGGTCTCCAACTGAGAAGGAGAATAAGAATAAGAAATCTCTCATTATAAGATCCCTCAGATCTGTAAAAAAAGTACCCAAGACAGATCAACAGGTAACTAAGGTACATGAATAGTAATCAGAGCCACACCTGAGAAAAATGTGAAGCACTTACACCGGTAGGGTTAGCACCTAGTGTGCATAAATAAATAAATTAGACTGTATTGTTATCAACAGGTCTTGCATGGTGTCAAAGTCCTTAGCACTACCTGGAATAAGGGTAACTCAAAAGTTACACCAGAGAATCCACACCCTTAGAGAAGATAGCTCTGGGTGGACAAGGAAATCATGAACAGGCTAGATAGGGAAGAGCACTTTAGATATACAGTATTAGGACAGTTAAAAGAGAAACATTACTGGAGTCACACAAGTTGGGTGACATAATCTCACTTGATAAAGCATAAATAATAACAGTATCAATAATAATAACCTGTGTAGGATAAATCATTGCAGGAAATCCATAAACTATTTAGCTTTAGTAAAAAAATGGAACATAGGCCCAAGCAGACACACAGTTTATTAAAATGAATCTGGCTTGTAAGTGAAGGTATCACTGGCTGGTGACACTCCGTAACCTGAGTCGCCACTTTGAGGTGATCAAGGGAGGTTTGTTTAAAAGTTGTAAACTGTGGCCTTCTTATCAATTGATATGTTTTAAAACTGGTTTGTTCATTGACTCTACATTCATTGGATTGTTTAAGAGACATTAATGTTCCTCACCCCTGTGAGAACACCAGATTCTGGTCCTGTGTGTTTGATAGGACTTCAGAAGTCATCAGAGGACTTATTGTTGCTAATGGCTCTAGTATATCGGTCTTTAGCTAAAAGAAGCTACTCAGGGTTCCAGCACAGAAAATGCATTCTACTGTATAGTCTCTCACACACAAATATTTTTTTTAATGCAGATTATTACTGTACTTACATGACTGAAAAAAATCCTAATGGAAAGAAAGATGAGAACAGTGGTTGGAGGTAATGAACTGCAATGATGCATTATCACTTTTTCCCTGCAAAACAATAACAAATGCCAAGTTGTATGCTACTCATATCTTGGAAAAGGTACAAAGACATGTTTCCAAATGGCTCCTGGCTCCTAAACCTAAAGCAGAAGACATATAAGAATACAGACTGGAGGTATTAGTCATGTCAAAGCTAGTGGACAAGAGAGTAAGAGGTGATATGATCACATACACAATTGTAACAAATTGTCAAAAAAAATAATTTTTTTATAATCCAAATGATTGAGAACAAGAGGCCAAAGATTAAAGCTGAGTAAGTAAGAGTGCCAAAACAATTTGCATAAATAATTTAAATCAAATACAGTGTAACCTCGAGTGACGAGCGGCTCCAGTTACGAGCATTTCGAGTAACGAGCAAGCCACTGGCAGAAAATATATCTCGACTGACGAGCTTTTGCTTGGATTAACGAGCGTTCCCACTGGTTCTTGGGCACCTCTAACGAGAGTTTTGTTGTTGTTTCACAAGACGAGTTTTCCACATGACGAGCTCGGTGCTGGAACGGATTAAACTCGTTAATCGAGGCGCCACTGTAATCTTAACTCAGAAAGACGTGTATGCTGAAACTGTTAGAAGCTTCAGGATTTTATATGGCAAATGAATATTGGGAAAATGGGGGGGGGGACACTACAAGCTTAGCTCTTATATGTGTAACCAACAATTGCACACAAATACAGTGTTAAATATGATCTATATTAGTATTATGGATATTGATGGCTGGATTATTCTTATGGTACTAGACAATATTGGTGTCTAACCAAATTGATGCATTTATCCCATACAGAAACCCAGTGTTGAATGTAATGAAATGCCTCTTTCTGGATGAGCTCCTGTGGCCTCCCAGAAGCTATATCGCAGAGATTGCTTCAGCCAAATGGACCACATCAGATGCAGGAGTTCTGTTTGGTTTCCGGGGACCAGAGCCAAAACTCGGGCTCCCTCATAAAGTGGGAAGAGTAGTGACATTTCACCACACACTGGGAAAGCATCCAGAAAATCATTGAAGCTTTACATACATCTTAATCGTTAACAAAGACCAAATCCTTAAAAATACCTAAAAACTCTGCAAATGATGCACACACAAAAAAGAAAAAACATTAAAAATTAGCATGAAACTCATAGTACCGAATACCACCACCAAATGGCCTGGGTTATGCACGCAGCCAGTTCTGGAGCTGACAAACAGGATATTGATGAACTGACTAATCTGGTAGGGAGGGACAGAGTCAGGGAGCCACCCTGGTGGCTCTCTGACTCCACAATAAGCTGACAATAAGCCAACACAATAACCTGGATAGAAACATGCACATGAATTAAAAACTTAAATATAAAACTAAGTACAAAGCAAATGGCTCCACAAGATCAACTCCAAGGATGCTGGCACTTCTCTTGAAGCCATAGGGCTTAATACATCTGAAAGACCCAGAAGAGTAGTGTCCAACAGGACATTAGCAAAAGAACTGGCACGGTAGATAGCTGTATGCAGAAGCCAGGCTTCCTGGTGGTTGCATTCGGTACTATGAGTTATGCATTAATTTTAAATGTTTTTCTTCTGTGCGAATCATTTGTGGAGTGTTTTGGCATTTTAAAGGATTTACTCTTATGTTAACCTTCCATATATCTGTAAAATTTCAGTGACTGGATGCTTTCCTGGTATTGTGGCAAATTGTCACTTGCGCTCTGTGCCACTGTGAGGGGGTGGGCTCTGGTTCCCAGTAGGCCAGACAATGCCCATGTCTGATATGATCCATTTAATAAAGCAATTTCAGCGAGAGCTTCAGGGAGACATGGGGGCTCCTCCAGAAATACCCAAAAAGCTTAAATATGTTCTTAGGCACCATGTTAAATTCATTGCCACATGTTTCACACATATATATGCTAAATTTATTGCACAAAAATGCACAATAGATTAGGGAGGCATAACACAAGTTAATTAGTGGGTCAGAGGTGGGGCCTAGGAGTTGGAACTCATTCCCTGCAAAAACAAATAGGTGAGTAAACACACATATTCGTGCGCACATCGCCTAGGAGCTGGAGCCTCTTCCTGCAAATAAAATTAGTTGAGAGCTGTTCACTCACATGTATACTCTTACTTGCATGTATACACATATAAACTTGTACAATATGCAAACAAATACAGGTACGATCAGATACCTTAACACTCCTACAAACGTGCACATTATTTCAAATACATATAGAGATCTGTAAACCTTTGAGAGCATGCTTGCTTTGCACGGCATTATTCTGAATGAAATAGAATTCATTGTGTGATTTATTGACTTGCTTACTTAAGTTCTCCAGACTTAAAAACTGTACAGGTATGAGCTGTTGTCTTCCTTGTGTGCCGCACTAATAGGAGCACCTGAGGTAGTGTGCGCAGGCGTACAGCTGGTACCTGTGGGTTGTGCATGCTGACTAGTGCCCACCAACCTCCCCTGGTCAGGACAAACTTCTCTCTCACCGCCTCACTCGACGTGACCGACTCCACAGTAGGGTTATATTGTCTAGCTTTTATTGTTTTTGTCAATCTGTCCCATGTTGTGAGACCTACACATTAAACTTACAGTATTTAAAGTTCCTAAAGTAACACTCATCACCAGTCAGAAGATTCAACAAGACTGATTCTTCCTGATGTGTGAAATAACCTACTGCATCAAACCAGTGGCCCAATGCCTATTTTATATCCCAGTTTATTAAATTCCAATAGATATTGTGTTTTATGTATATACGGTAAAAACTTTGCCATCTGTTGTTTTATATGTAAAAATTGTGCATCGGTTATTGCTTAAATATAAATTAGTATTGCTGTTATTTAATGTAATCCTAAAGACAGTGTTGCATATTGTTTCCTCCTCCATCCCACCCCAATTCTGGTCTTATCTGCAACATGAGGAAAATGTTTGATAAAAACTTTAAAGTTGGATGTATGACAAAGGCTTTTCTTCAAGACCACTGGCCAAATTCTGAACTAATTAATTGCTTATTACACAGATAAATAAATTATTGTCTTTAATATTATTTAATATTTGTATACTGTAGTAAGATGTTCATGTAATCAGTAGTAAGTGTGCAAATATAAGGGACATAAATCATGATTGCTTAAATATGTCTATACTTATTATATAAAAGCTGTTCATCACATCACAGTTATTTACACAAAGAATACAATGACATGCATTAATATTAATGTTGAAAACATTTGGCAAATAAAGAAAATATAAATATCTTTGGTGCATGTTTAAATGATTGTTGAGGATGCATTTAACATCAGACTTTGGCCAGTTTGGTTCTTCAGACAATGAGGTCATACAGTGCTAGTTGGATAATAGGACGCATCTGATAAATAGTAAAAAACCTTTTGATTTTTAAAAGCCTCTTTTTATTTGGTTATTGCCTTAGGCATTTTTTTTGTGTGCTATTGATTTAATCCATTCATTTGTTTCTCATGCTCTTGATAAGGGCTGACAGTAATAGTTTGATTTAACTTTTTGGTTATTCATCATATAGCACTGCGACACTTTTAAGCCGTTGACAATAAATTGACGAGATACCAATTAAGATAGTCCTAAGATGAGTACAATCTCGGGATGAAGTGAGTTTTTGCGAAGGGGAGAGCTGCACAAAAATTTAAAGATATTTTTTACAGTAACTTGCTCAAAAGTTTTGAACCATAAAAACAGCTACTAATGAAAGGTGACGCAAGATTGAAGATAGACTCGCTACACAACAGCAGTTTTTGCATGATCGCCTGGATCGAACTCTCTTGTCATTGCATTACTAGTTTATTTTGTTCTCAGATCAGAAGTTCAATGTCCTGGTGTTCTATTTTATCAGTAATCCTACCATTAGTTTTCGTTTCTTTATAGCTTGAGTTCTACTATGAAGTTTCTTTCTTGGCAGTGCTGCAGTTTAGTTTTGACTGATACAAAGTCTTACCGAATTTTCAAATGTGTAAATATTCTCTCTGCGACGGTGACAAGCAGGCCTAATTGCCTGTGCGTGCTGGCGTGCACAACTGCAACAAATATTGCCTTACTAGTTCTATCTAAGAGACTCGATCTGCGACTCTTTGACAGACAGAATATCATCGTACATAGCCTTTCACATTAACATGACAGAAGACCACATTTGTGATATCATTTGATATGAGTTGAATGCCTATCCCTTATTAGACAGACGCCACCTAATCTTTCCTCATTTGATAGAAATAGAAGAACGATATGAGCCTTTTCTTCCCTTTTTCAACACCATTCACTTGGTTCAGTAAAAGGCCAAGATCAGAAAGACTGTATATTCTGTCGTAGGCATAGTGATGACTGCCAGCAGTTCCTCTACAGATAGCGCCGTTGAGATTTATTATATTTGGTGAACAATTTGGCCCCGTTTGCAATGCGCTTTGCTCCTTGAATTCGGTAACGCTGAGCTCTCCCACTCGCAGCCATCACTGCCATTCCCAAGATCGTATGTGAGACCATCTACTCCCTGGGCCTACACGATGAAGCGCCGGTGTGGAAGATCATGGACCAGTACGGCAAGATCACCGTTGTTCTCTCCTGGGACCCCTGCCACCGGGGGGACCACCGCCACGGTAGGTACCACCTAGGGGCCTAATCCACGGTAGGTCACCACCAGAAGGCCAAAATCATGGTAGGTCTCCAACAAGAACCACAATTGAAACAGACCTTTACCAAAGGCTGTGAATGGTAGGTCACTTTTGGTAGGCCACCAACAAAGAGATACAACTACAAAAACATCATCTTCAGGTCTCACAACTATGGTAGGTTACCATCGAAGTGCAAGAACAATGACATAACAGCATGAGGGCACTTTGGAAGGTTACCACTAAGAAGATTCAATTACTGTATGAACAATTTCCACCAGCCACACTTATGCTTTGCACCACCACAGAGCAGTAGTCTTGGTAAGTTATCGCTGGTGGGTCATTGTACTAAGTTGCTTACTATGGAGTGTCAGTCGTAGCAAATTACCAGCAAGAGTATATAATAATAGTGGGTCTCCAGCAAGCAAAACAACACTTGAAGGTATCTAATAGTATACTGTATGGTATACTGTATGCCTTTACATTATACAGTACTGTATATTTACTTTTGTGATTTTCATTATAGTTCCCATCAATGCCCACAGTCATGGTAAAGCAACCAGCATGAGACTATTATAATAACTCACCATCCAGTCACATACATGTTAAATATTTGGAGTGCCTATTTGCAGCTGAACACCCCATAAATGAAACAGAAGCAAGCAATCACAGTCATGGTAAGTCACTCTAGAAGGTCACCATTATTGTAGGCTGCCAATGAAGGGATCTTGCTATAATCATGTTAGACTGCCATGAAGATGCATAATTTAGCTCTAAGGCACAGAGCAGATTGTAAATAAATGGTAAAGGAAACGATTGCAGAGCAGGACCTAACATACTCCCAGCCAGCTTAGATGAATAGAATCCCTTATTAATGTGATGTGTAAACAAACTAATTAAATTTTTTATTAACAAAGACACCCTTGCTTACTTGTTAGTTGGTGTTGTGTTGTTCTGTCTTGCCAGCACATTGCTGGCTGACACTATTTACAGTAGGCTCACTGTGTATCCATTCACTATTATTCCTGAAGCTGCCATAATGAAGTTTTTTTTTAATAAATTGAGGTCTCTGCTCTGCATTTTTTTTCTTATGCAAAACTGTGATCATTGTAAATTACAGTACTTACAAAAGAACTAGTCCATTGTAGGCATTCATAAGATGCATGTCACAATGATAGATGCATTCCAGTGGGTTTGTGAAAGGATAACTCTAAAAGGTTATAGATACAAGGATATTGTTGGCCATCATTGGGGGGAGGGGGGCCACAGCAATCATTAATTAAATTAAATTAAAATTAAATTATAGCTTTCTACAAGAAATTATAATTATGGTAGGGTATCACCATCAGTTCTTGACTGCTAAAAGCCATTTTCAGGGTGAAATAATTATGGTAAGTCTCCACCAGATGTTGATTTGTGGTAGATTAGTTATAGCTGGGAAAAATAAGGAACTGTACTTAATGCCACTGTTGTCATGGTAAGTTAATTCAGTTATGAAATACTGTAATATTCTTGATTTCAAGCTTTACCAGCTGTTACACAACACAGATCATTTCGTTGTGAAATAATATAATACCAAAAAAGCACAACTGACCATTGCTAAGAAAACAAGAAGGAAATAAAGTATTTTTTCATATATTTCTATCATCTCTATTAGCAAACTTATAATTTTTAAGTAATTCATGAGGGGGACATGATGTTCACTTTTTAAACACATGATGTGTTTGTGCATGATACATTGGGCCAAAAGAGAAATACATGTGATTATTTTGTCGCTGTGTTACTTAATAATTCTTCACTTTTTTATGAATGAGTTTGTTAAATTTGTAAGAATCATTATTCAGATTAACTACAATACAGATTTTATTCTTATAAAAATAATGACACTAGCAAGACAACAATTTACAAGTAATACAGAGGTACTGTACAGTGGAACAGGTTTTTGTTTATGTTTAGTGCAATTCGAATGAATTACAATTTATTTAAATGCAATCGAGATTGTATATATTAAATTGGTTGTGAATGGTATTCGCCCCTCTTTGCTTATTTAATTGGCTTGTGATATTTGCTAATTGCCACATTAGATCGTTACTTAAAAAGTAGCATTGAATGTAATGAAATGCCCCTTTCTGGATAAGCCCTGATGGCTCCCTGAAGCTATATCACTGAGATACATTTCTATTACTAAGTCATATCAGTCTTAGGCATCCTGTTGGCCTACTGTGGACCAGCACCAAAACCTGGTTGGACCCCCTTGAAAAGGCACAGAGAGCAGGTGATTGTTATGATCATCCTTACTAGGAACACAGCCAGAAATTAGGCGAGACAGTACAGACAACTGCAATGTTCATGAAAACAAAGCACCAAAACTCAACAGATACCACAAAATATTCACTCAAAGCAAAATGGTTCATTTGAAACTGGGTATGAAACACCCCTTAGTGCACAGAGCTACCAACAGGTGGTGATCTCTTTCAAGTCTGGCAACTGCTCAGTCCTATTGTTGACACTGGCTTTGGCTAGTTTTCCCAAGATTCCTGTTGTAACGAGTCGTACTTCTTTTTGAAGATAAGTGATGGCCATCCATTGGACTTAGTCCTGTGTGGGCCATTTGCTTGTGTATCATTCCTAACGTTGAGTATTTGCTCACAAGCGTCTGTTTGCAAGCCTCACTTATTATATAGACTTGGTCTGATATGGTCTACAAGCTGCATGTGTTTAGGGTGGCCCTTCATACCTGCCATAGCATTGTTTGCTTGGACACCTAAAACTCCCTTAAAAGTTAACTGCTGCCCCCCTTTCACTCCTCAAACCAATCACTCCTCAAACATTGGTTTTTCCTTTTTTTACTTCTCTAATAATTTCCTCCTGTCTAGTTTAATTTGCTTCCAATTTTAACCTGTCTGGCAATAACTGCCACATTAACTTCATTCGTGGTGAAATCAGCAAACCTTTGATCAATACTACTATGCCTCCTGTCAGCCTTGAAAATAACTGACTAGGGGTCAGCTAGTGGCTATGTTTATCATACTCCTTTAATGAACACATCCACTCTGCCTCCTGCAGCCCTGTAACCAAACTGACCAGGATCTGGTTGTGAATATTTATCATAAAGTGTTCTTTAACACTTTAAATTCACTAGTTTTATATATATATATATATATATATATATACCTTTAGTTTCACTATGCTGTGCCATTTGTATCCTGGGATACTGTTCACATAACCAGGATTAGATATCCTCAATAGGGATACCTTATAGTTCTGTCATGTTTATTTTTCTCTTTCACATTCTTTATTCTTATGACTACCTGCTCATGAACATTCCCACTACTACCAGCACTCCACACTTTCACTCCTCCAACTACCCTAACAACACTCACATTCCCTGTTACTATTACCACCCCACCTAACCAATGCAATGGCCCTATCTGCTTATTCCCCCTATTCTCACTGCCCTCTCACTTTTTCTCCCCTCAACCCACACCCTTAAACACCACTGATCCACCCACATCACTTTTAACCATATACCCACCCCACCAACAGCCACCACATCAACCATACACCTACCATAGCCTCATCACCTACCCATGAATCTGGTTTCAATCTGAAGACCTGGAACCTCTTATTGAGTTCTTCACATACTTTGTACACACTGAGTGTTCTGTTCTTTCATGTGATTGTAACGTGGGGGACAGGAAGGATCACTCATGAAGAATGACAAAACAGTGTATGAAAAACTCAGTAACAGGTTTTAAAAGGTCTACAAGTTGGAATCAGATTGGTCATCCAAGACCCAAGAAGAGAACGACAACTGTTGGTCAGAAGCTACTTTATACAGAGTATGAGTTAATGAAGAAAAGGAAAAAGACACCAGGAGGAACTAGATGTAGCAAATGTAGTAGAATTAAACACAGACACCTCAGCTGGTGTCTGAGGTTATTGAAGGAAGCTGCACAAATTTTATTTCCTAGAGTTTTTAACATAACACTAAGAAGCTGGAGAGCTCCTAGAAATCTGTTAAAATGTAACGATAGTTCCAATGTTCAGAAAGGAGACTTATGAAAAACTAAATTATTGACTAGTGACATGGAGAGACAACATAATTGAAGAGAAGGGAAAATCATGCATGTCAAACTTAATTGAATGCTATAATAGGATCACCAAAATAAGGCAAGAAAACGAAGAGTGGGTGGACTGCATTATCCAACAGCCCATTCTCATGAGCATTCTCATGACCATCAAGAAATGGTCGTACCAAAGTGCCTTATCCTAACTTACCAGAGGACCCATGAATAGAAAATAGGATATTATGTAAATTTTGTGAGCCTCTACCATTTTCTAGTGCAACAGTTTTTGCTATACTGTACATCAAAATACAAGTAGAATAAGAACTGAGAACTGTAGAGTGCTACAGGAAGACCTTGGTAAACTTCAGGAGAAGGAAGATCAACAAAATCGCAATTCGAGGCCAAAGTCGTAAGTTGAGTAAAATTTTCCAACGAAATTGGGATCGTAACTCAAAAAATTTGTAAGTAGGGGCATTCATAAGTCAAGGTTCCACTGTATAACCTAATTATTTAAATGTCTGATTTTTTCTTAGTTTTTTGCAGTAATATTATTCAATAGTTGTAGTGTAATACATTTATATAATAAAATATGTGAACCATCGCTATATTCAAAACTTTAGTGATTCATAAAACAAACAAATAGTTTTGCTATTATTACACTATATACACAGTTTATATATAAGTACAGTATCTGCATGTTTTCCTCACCATAATGAACCACTACATTGGTATTGTGAGTTAAAACAACAAAAGTGGCCGCTACACACCAGCCAACAAACACATCTTCTTTCCCTCACTTTCCAACTTTCCTCCTCTCACCATACTGTTTTTGCTTTTATTACACTTTATTCAGATGTTATGTATAAGTATATACAGTGGTACCTCAGCTTACGAATTTAATCCGTTCCCAGAGACTGTTCATAACCCGAAAATTCGTAAACCGAAGCAAATTTTTCCATAAGAAATCATGTAAATTGAATTAATTCGTTTCACACTCCCAAAAATATTAACTTCAAAGTAAATTTTATACCTAATTCACCCAAATCTTTAGTACTAAAGTATATACAAGTTATTGCTTACCTTTATTGATGACTTATGTTGGTGTATGGAAGATGGTGAGGAGGAGAGGTGTTAGTGTTTGGAAGGGGGAATTCCTATCCATGATAACATCAGGCAGTGATGACTTCTCTCTGGTTATTTTCTTAAACAATGCTGTTTATCTACCTAATTGTATTTGTGCTGCTTTTTCAGCCATGTTTCCCCCTTTTTTATCTTTATTTTTATTTGTTCTCAACACATTTTATTCTTTATACTCAATTAGTATTAAGTTTTAGTCATTAATGTTTTTCCTGCCCGAAACGCTTTGCGTAATAGTGGCTTTAGGCATTGTATATACTAGCTCTATCTATAAATCGATCAATTTATGTAAAATCTCTTGTATGTATGTACTGTATGTACCTTACCTGAATAAACATTTTATTTTATTTTATTTTTTATTTTGGTACTCTCTCTGGTACATTTTGGCTGCATACCACTAGGACCTCTTGACCAATCCACACACTAGAAAATGAAGGGACAGACCGAAATGTCGTCGTCCCTTCATTTTCTAGTGTGTGGATTGGTCAACATACTTCAGCCACGTTATTGTGACTCATCGCCTGCACTAGAACCTGCTTTTTGGCTCACTGCTTGTTTTTCTCACTAAAAATCAATCCATAGAGGCTTGTTTTTCCCTACATTGTAACACTTGTCTGTAGTGAGGCATCACAGTGTCATTTAAAAAAGTTAACGCTACGGCCTACTACAGCTTGCTCTGGGTGAGTTGTTTAACAAAAGTTTGCATGTCTTCCCACAGTCTACACCACTTCCTAATTGTTGAGGAAGGCACATTCTGTACAGCCTCCTCCTCCCCTGAAGACATTTCCTCAGTTTGTGATCTTTGTTTTGTGATTGTTGATACGTTCTTAGAAATTACAGTGCATATCGTTGACATTGTTTTGTTGTACTGTCTAGCTCGTTCAACAACCCGTGTACCATTTTCATGTTTACAAATGATCTCTTTGTTTTTTCTCTATGGTCATCCTCACATGTGTTTTCTTGAGTTGAATCTTACCACTGGCTTTCTTGGGACCCATGGCGAGATATATAATAATAACTTTTATGTTCAAATACTAAAAAATAAAAAAAAAATGAAATTCTTTACAAAGAATTCAAGCGCGATTGTCACTAGGTGGGAGTCACTGGTAAACTGAGGCACGATCGCTGTGCCACCATGCGCTTGGTCGACCATATGCGTATCAACAAACTATGTTACCTGAGGCAAATTTCATAACCTGATTCTGATTTTACGAAGAAATTGGGCTCGTAACCTGAAAAGTTCGTAAAGAGGGGCATTCGTAAGCCGAGGTGTCACTGTACGTGTACATATTTTGTTCACTATAACTGTACAACTAAGCTGGTATGGTGAGTTCAGACAATAACAGAGGTTGCCACACAGTCAGCTGATGGTCCCTCCCTCCATCACCAAAATGGCTTCTCCAAATATACGCCTTTTGCTGCTATTACACAAATATACACACATTATATATAAGCACCTACATTTGTGTTCACCATGTCGAAGAAATATAAGAAATTTCACTTTCGCAAACAGAGTGGCAAACAGTTTGAACAAGTTAGGTGAGAAGGTGGTGGAGGCCAAAACCGTCAGTAATTTCAAAGCTTTTAATGACAAAAAGTGCTGGGAAGATGGGACACCACGAGCATAACTCTCATCCTGTATCTACACTTAAGTAATTACACTGGAACATGCTAGAGGAGTGACAGGGAGACTTCTGACATGGATGAAATACTTTTGAACTGATGAGGGCAGTAATCAGAGACAATGTATCTGACAGGAGGAGTGTTACTAGTGGAGTGCCACAGGGTTCAGTTCTTGCACTGGTAATGTTCATCATCTACATAAATGATCTGCCAGAAGGAATACAGAATTATTTGAGCATGTTTGTGGATGATGGTAACATACTGGGGAAGATAGGAGGCGCAGACGATTGTAATGCCCTTCAAATTGATCTAGATAAAATAAGTGCTTGGAGCGTAAAGTGGCAAATGGAATTCAATGTGGATAAATGCTGTGTTATGGAATGTAGATTCAGAGAAAATAGACCACACTCAAATTACAAGTTATGTAGAATGGAATTACAGAACTCTAATAAAGAACGAGACTTAGGGGTGGTTTTGGATAGTAAGCTGTCGCCAGAGGAACACACAAAGAACATTGTGAGAGGAGCGTATGCGTCGCTTTCCAACTTCAGACTTGCTTTTATTTATATGGATTGTGAAATACTAAAGAAGCTGTTCATGACTTTCGTGAGACCAAAACTGGAATATGCAGCAGTTGTATAGGGCCCAAATCTCAAGAAGCACATAAAGAAACTGGAAAAGGTGCAGTAGCATGCTACAAAATGGCTTCTAGAACTGAAAAACAAGAATTACGTGGAGAGACTACAGATCTTAAACATGCCTAAACTAGAAGATAGAAGAAAAAAGAGGTGATATGACCACTACAATCAAAATTCTAAAAGGAATCGACCAAATTGACAAGGAGGAATTCCTGAAACTAGCAACATCATGAAGAAGAGGACACGGTTTCAAGCTGAGAAAACAGAGGTGCCGAAGAAACATTAGAAAGTTTTCTTTTGTAAACAGAGTGGTAGACGGTTGGAACAAGCTAAGTGAGAAGGTGGTGGAGGCCAAAACCGTCAGTAATTTCAAAGTGTTATAAGACAAAGAGTACTGGGGAGATGAGACACCACGAGCTTAGCTCTCATCCTGTAACTACACTTAGGTAATTACACTTAGGCAATTACACTTAGGCAATTACACACACCCCACAAAACCTATAAATTATGTGAGAAATCTTTAAAGAATTCTATTAAAGAAAGAGATCTAGGGGTGTTCTAGATGGAAAACCATCACCAGCGGATCACATAAAGAATGTCGTGTGAGGAGCCTATGCTATAGTTTCTAACTTCAGAATTGCTTTTAAATACTGTACATAGATGGCAAAATAGTAAAGAAATTGTTCACAATTTTTGTTAGACCAAAGCTGGAATATGCAGCAGTTGTATGGTGCCCATCTTAAGAAGCACATCAGAAAACTGGAAAAGGTGCAAAAACATGCAGCTAAATAGTTCCCAGAACTGAAGGACAAGAGCTGCGAGGAGAGGTTAGAGGCATTAAATATGCCAAAACTAGAAGTTAAAAGAAAAAGAGATGATATGATCACTATGTACAAAATAGTAACATGAATTGATAGGGAAGAATTCCTGAGACCTAGAACTTCAAGAACAATAAGTCATAGATTTAAACTTAGTAAAGAAAGCTGCTGAATGAATATAAGAAAATTCACTTTCGCAAACAGAGTGGTAGATATTTGGAACAAATTAGGTGAGAAGTGGTGGAGGCCAAAAGCGTCTGTAATTTCAAAGCATTATATGACAGAGTACTGGGAAGACAACACCACGAGCGTAGCTCTCATCCTATAACTACACTTAGGTAATTACACACACACACACACATCATTAAACACAACATAATTGTGAATTTTCTTTTGGATATTTATTTATTTATTTATTCACAGTAATTATTTACACAACTGCTTAAAGTTCCTGCAGTATGGATAACTATTTACAATATGTATTGGAAAATAGTCACCATGGTGCAGGGTAACACACTTGCCCTGATATTCGCAAGCAATATGGCCTAGGTTCATATCCTGGCTGGAGAGGGTTGACTAGCCCCCAAATCTTAACTGTTTCCCTCTGTTCACCCAGCAGTGATTGGGTACCTGATTGTTAAACGATTGGTGGGTCATATTCCAGGGAAACTAGTGGGTAAGGCACATGAGCTAAGGGAAGGTCTCAGCCTGCAGCTCTGTGTCTGCTAACAGGAGTCAGCAGTCATCTGTTCCTGTACCCACCTGTGAAAAATTATGCCACACTTCCCCTCCAGGAGTACGTTAAATAGGGGACTGTCACAGGAGAAGTTTGTTTAGGAGGATCACAACAAAACAATCTTTTGCACTTTTTTTAGGTGCTCTGACCTCTTGCTATCCTTTCTTTCATATATTGATCCATTCCAAATAAATAGATTGAACTTCGGTCACTCCACATTTAATTCCCTCTTCACCCCTTTCAATCATATAACTATCAGCCTTTATTTATGCATGATCATGTTTATTTAGAGTGATATTGAATGAGAATTTTAGTAATTCATACTAACCTTATATTCTTAATTTATTCTATATTCACCAGTTGGTATATCCCTTCATATGTTGTCTCTCTGCTCTCAGTATTCAAAGATCTAAACTCCCACTGCTTTGCTTTGACAAAATCAGCCTCTCTGGTGTCAACATGGGATGTAGTTGCCTATGCTCATCCTCACATGCCAACCTATCTGGCCACAATGGACTTGTTTCAACAGACTCAAGGTATATAACGTGAACAAGCTAATACAGTAACCATATCCATGTTAATACATTTGCTCATAAAACCTATATTATTTTCTCTTGTATGTGGTTTATGGTATCATTAATTTCATTACCACAGTGCTCTCTGAGAGCGTAATGTACATTACAGGAATTTACTGTATAACCACTAGGCCCCACTGAGAGTGTACTTGCCATTACTGTACAACCATTGGGCTTTGTGAGAGGGTACTTTTCTTTGCTGTACAACTGATATGCCTTGTGAGAGGGTACTTGGCTGTTCAACAACTGGGCTTTGTGAGAAGATACTTTTCTTTGCTGTACAACCACTGAGCCTTGTGAGAGGGTACTTTTTTTCTATACAACCACTGGGCTTTGTGAGAGAGTACATTTCTTCGCTGTACAACAACTGGATTCTCTGAAAGTGTGTTGTGAGCAACTAATTTATTGAACTTTCTTAACAGTTTATTAGAATTCCTCTTTTCAGCTGTTTATAAAATGAGACATCATTCCTTATTTATCTCTAAGTTTTGAATAATTATTTATGCATTAATTATTGCACTTAGAAAAAAAATTAGTTTTTGAAATATTTGTATTGCCAGCATCACATTAACCACTTAAATCAAAACAAATCAGAGGCTTTTTACACCTCTTGTTTAGTTAAAACAGAAGGATGTTCTAAATATGAAGTAATTATTAATTATGGTACTCACATTGACTAAGAAGCTGATGCTGTTATAAAAAAATATTAGTGTTACTAGCAGCAATATACTGTGCCATATGGTTGCTGTGCAAAGTGATTCGTAGAGGTCTTGTGCTATTTCTCAACTATATTGTTTCCTCAGCATACATTTATCTTTCAAGAATTTAATATTAAATAATAATATTTAATAATTTGACAATTCTTGGTAATAGTTGATAAAAACTATTACACTTTCCATGTACAAAACAGGAAAATAAAAAACTGTCTTGTTAAAATTAGCAATATCTTAATAATATGCATGTCTAGTGTAATTCGGCCCAATGTTTTTCTTCCTTTAATCTTCTCAGCGAGAACCTCTGCTTTTACACACACAAATCACACTAATGTGATATATATATCAATGAGAAATTCTATATGGGCTGTGTGTCGACGCAAACCTGCGACTAACGCATTTCCAGCCACATTCAATACCATGGCTGGCAATGCCTTGGTCACTGGTTCACATTGTCTCACGGCCCCAGTGGATTTTCTCTCTAGCCTCTGCTTTCTCCAAAGATAGCTTTTAATTAAGCCCATGACAAGAGGGTCTCTTTTACGTTTCTCTTTATTGCTAACATTTGATAAATGGATACTCATTTCATTTAGATCCAATATTAAAGCTGGTTGCTTTGTTCCATGATAAACTCATGACAATAGTTCTCTAGGACCTCTAGGTAGAGGCATGGAATTGGGTTACCTATTGGCCATCTAGCTGTGTTCGGTGCTTATTTTATTTCAGTTATATCTTACCAATGATATTATTCCACTGTGCAGATCTCGTAATTGAAAAAGTCATCAGATTAAAGGGAAAACTAAATGACTAAATATAAGGGAGTAATGTTGAAGGTGATAATAAGAAATTATATTTTCAGGCACGTCATCCCCCCGGAAGCCGTCCGCCACTGCCACTCGGATGATTGTAAGCGGAGTAGGGGAAAGTACCATCCAGCGACATGAGTACCTGGTGGCTCAGCCCTCTGTAGGCTCCACGCCTTCACCTGCACCCACTATTTCCCTTAGTGGCACCAAATCACCTGTACCTGCTGCAGGTGCAGTAAGCCAGGCACCTGTGGGCACTGTTACCACTATATTGCGGGACGGCAAAAAGGAGACGCTCATTAATGACATTGGTCCTTCTGCAACTGCTCCACCTCTACCAACTCATCACCAGGTGAGTTTTCATAATAATGTGAATTTTGCCATAATTTCTTTGTTTCATATTTTCTGGATTGGCTTGAAAGCATGTAGACAGTCAGTTGCATCAAAATCACAGATAGTAGTGCAATGGAAACTTTGGATATTTGTGAATGATCTATTTTGGAAATAAATAAATATATATATATATGTATGTATGTTGTACCTAGTAGCCAGAACATCGTGCTCGGCCTACTATGCAAGGCCCAATTTGCCTAATAAGCCAAGTTTTCCTGAATTTATATTTTTTTCTATTTTTTTTTTCTTATGAAATGATAGACCAATCTATTTCATTATGTATGAGTTCATTTTTATTTGTTTTGAGTTAAAACTAACGTAGATATATGACCGAACCTAACCTACCCTACCTAACTTAACCTAACCTATCTTAACCTAGCCTAAACTAATATAACTAAGTCAATAATTTATGTTCATAGTATACTATAATAATAATAATTCAAATAAACCAATTGGAAACAATTTATAGAAAATAAAGAAAATCACTCGGCATATTAGGCAAATCGGGTCTTGCATAGTAGGCCGAGAAGTGCATTCTGGCTACTAGGTACGACATATATATATATAGATTTTATATATATTATATATTTAGATTTAGATTTTGTAAGCATGATGATAGTTTCAGCATACTGGTGCTTATATTAAATCCTCAGTCATCCTTGGATTGGAAGATTCAATATGTACATACTAAATTTGTCATATGGTGTTTTTTTAAATTTGTTATAAATTTGTCATATGAAAGTTTCAGGAATATCCTCCTAAACTTAATGCTGTTTTCTGAGGTCTTTGACTTTACTAATTATTATTATGGTGGTCTCATGTATATGATTTAAAAGTGTCACCTCTTCAAAGAACAGTAATAGAAAAATTATAATATCTTTACATACTGTCTAAGCATGCTTATTCGGACCATATTGGAAGGACTCTTGACTTGATAAGCCAGAGATCCGGATAAGCAGAATTCTTACCAGGGAAGTAAAAAATTACTATATTTGCAATTTGTTGTACCACAACAAACATAATTTGAGTTTCAACACACTAAATAATATTTATAGAACATTTAATATAATAAAATTTAAAACAGAAACTTCAGCTAACCGTGTTGTACTTTGTCTTCTTTGTTTAATCTTCAAATGTATAGTGTTTAAAAATTTATGTAACCCAATCTCTAATTATCTGGATTTCTGTCTGAATATGGTGAAGTTTTGCCATAAAATTATCTGGACTTGAGTTAGACTCTTATGCCAGTCTGCATTATCCGGCCAAATCTCCAGTTATCCAGATATGGAGAAGGTTTGCCAGAAAATTATCGAGACACGATTTTGACTGGATAACCCAAATGTTTGATTCAGCGGACTTCGGATAATTGAGCTCATACAGTATGTTCACTTACCTATATCCAAAAGCTTTGTCTCTAAGGCCCAAGATTTGTTTTCTTTATCATCACTTTAATGGCACCACCCACCAGGAATGTCCTGAGGGCTGATAATTCAATTTCTTTTTCAAATATAAAGACTAATGATGTTTTAACAGACAAGCTCCTCTGTACTAGCGGGGGGCTAGTTTCATAAATTTTTGGTTGTTTCTTTTTTCTTTAGGGAATTCTTTTGGCATTTTGGGGCTTTGGTTGTTTTTAAAACTAGGTACTGGTTTGTTTTGATTCACCTATCTTTCTGGGTGTCTTCCCTGGGGATGGCAAAGATTATATCCTTTAAATGTAAAGTGATCATTGGCTATCGCTCCCTGTACCTTTGTGAAGTGACCAGGTTCTGGCTCATTGACCCTGGTAGGCAAAAAAGAATTTTCCAACTGATGACACTCGATAGTATGGCACTTAATCAGTGATGATAGCTTCTGGGAACCTCCGGGGCTCACCCAAAAACTGGCGTTTCATTACATTCAACGCTGGTTTGTGTTTCTTTTACTCTTGAGTATATCAGGACACACATGATTGCTTCATGATTTCAAACACTAAATAATATAGGGTACTGTATTAATATGTAGACTTGTGAAATTGCCAACTGCACATTAGAATGGAGGTTATATTCTTTGAACTGGGTAAGTATTTTTAAAATGTCAAAAATATCGTGTTTCAGTGATGAAGATGCAACTGACTTAGTTGAATAATGTAACAGTTCTTGCATGATAATCAAGTTAATATTGATGTGAATATCTGTAGACTTGTTAGTCACCCCCTTACTTGGGTACTTGGGAGCCGCATAAGCCTGGATTCTGATGAAGACTGCTGGTAAAACGGTTTAGTACCTATCAGTGCTGTTCTCGTGAATGTTTATTTTATTTTGATACTGTACTCTGTATATTTGTAATTGTAAATAAATATCGCAAGATTTCACTTGTGTGAAAGAAACTAAACTTAGACTGTTATGTTTCTAGCAAAGTACTGGATATATTTTCATTTTTATTGCATACTCAGAATTGATACCATATTTTTCGGTGTATAAGATGAACATATTTTGTTTAAGAATATTTTGTGGAAAAAAATATATACTATGCTTTATCATACATTGATGGAAAGTAATTTTCAAGGGTTCTTGCATGGAACAACATGTGCTTCAGTCTCAACTCACAATTGGGATCCCGGGTTCGATTCCCAGGTAGGACAGAAATAGTTGGGCAAGTTTCCTATCACCTAATGTGCCTGTTCACCTAACAGTAAATAAGTACCTGGGAGTTAGGCAACTATTGTGGGGCTGCTTCATGGAAAATGTCAATAGTTTGACTTTGACAGGACCCTGATACAAGCCTAAATTGTGTGTGATTACCTAATTACTTAAAGTAAATAGTGTAATTACCTGAAGTGTAGTTACAGGATGAGAGTTACACTCATGGTGTGTGTGTACACACACATACAGAGGAACCTCGGGTGATGAGCTGCCCCATCTACGAGCATTTCAGGTAACGAGCGAGCCACTCTCAGAAAATTTGTTTCGATTGACGAGCTTACGCTCGGTTAACAAGAAAACCACGTGTTGCTTCTTAGAGTTCCCGCTAGTTTTCGCAAATTCTCAGACACCGACGACAGTGTTGTTGTTTTATCGCACAGGATAAACATCCCTCTGCTTATCCTTATCAGATGGATGGATAAGGCATTTATAGTCAATCAGGCTTCCACAGTCAGTAAACAACAAGAGTTTAATGTCAGGCAGTCTGCTTCCTGATCCAGCTGTAGCAAGGCCAACATAACATGTGTGGAAGCATCGGAGAGTGTATATATGAATGCAACAAGTATTCATCCATATATGCTGAATCACATGTGAAGAACCTCTCACACACACAGCTCCCTGACAAGAGAGAGCAAGTTTAGCTTAGCTGCCAACACCCACACATTGTATCAGCAAAATGGACAGCCTGCCTGCTTTCATAACTCTCAATGTAATTCTCACTCATAAACTTCCCTTCACCTTTGCCTCTCCATCCTCTTTACTTCCCCTCCCCCCCCTAAAAAAAAAGGAAGCCAGCCTTCAGTTAATATTTCCCGATGTGGCTGGGAGGGTACAGCTGGGGGGGATGGAGGTAGCGGGAAGGGTCCGTTGGCGGTGTGGGGGTAGCGGGGAGGGTGCAGTACGGGGGATGAAGGTAGTGGGGAGGGTCCAGTGACAGGATCGGGGTATTGGAGTAGCGGGGAGGGTGCGGTGTGAGGTATGGAGGTTTATCTCACCATCCATCCAGCTCCCCTCCACCATCCATCCATCCAGCTTCCCTCCACCATCCATCCATCCAGCTCCCCTCCACCATCTATCCATCCACCCCCTTGTCCATCCATCTAGTTCCCCCCCCCCCACCATCCATCCAATCTCCTCTCTATCCATCCATCCATCCATCCATCCATTCCCCTTACCATCCATCCAGCCAGTCCCCTCCCCCATCCATCCAGTCCCCTCACTATCCATCCATCCATCCATTCAGTTCCCCCACCATCCATCCATCCAGTCCCACTCCACCATCCATCCATGCATCCAGTCCACTCATCATTCATCCATCCATCCAGTCCCTCCACCATCCATCCATCCAGTCCCCCCACCATCTATACAGTCCCTTCACCATCCATCCAGTCCCCTCACTATCCATCCATCCAGTCCTCCCTCACCATCCATCCAGTCTTCCCTCACCATCCATCCAGTTCCCTCACCATCCAGTTCCCTCACCCGGGGAATCCAGTCCATCCATCCATCTGAAATTCACAAGAAGAGAGAGCCTGCCTGACTCAGAGGTGGATTCTCCTTCCACACTGTAACCCCCTCTCCTCCTCCCCCACCTTCCCATCGTCTTCCTCAAGCCAGTAATGACTTCATAAGTACAATTTAACAGTCTCCGTGGTGCAGTGGTAAGACACTCGCCTGGCGTTCCGCGAGCGCTATGTCATGGGTTCGTATCCTGGCCGGGGAGGATTTACTGGGCGCAAATCCTTAACTGTAGCCTCTGTTTAACGCAACAGTAAAATGTGTACTTGGATGAAAAAACGATTCTTCGCGGCGGGGATCATATTCCAGGGACCTGCCCGAAACGCTACGCGTACTAGTGGCTGTACAAGAATGTAACAACTCTTGTATATATCTCAAAAAAAAAAAAAAAAATAAAAAAATAAAAACAGTAAAGCAAAACATTTATAATAATTACATGTACATATTATAATTACATTATAAAATTTCATACTGCTGTTTTTTGGTTGTGAAATGGATTAATTGTACTAACATTATTTTCAATGGGGAAATTTGTTTCACATGACGAGCGTTTCACATGACGAGCTCGGTTCCGGAACGGATTAAGTTCGTTAACTGAGGTTCCTCTGTACATACATACAGTACATACATACATACTTATGATGTGCTAACATCAGAAGAGGGCATGGTCAATCAAATTCAAGTAGGGGAAAAGCTCACCCCATCATGTGCTCATAATATTCTAAGATGGAATACAATTACAGAAACTCCCGTAAAGGTCCAGGATGAAGACCTTCTAGATTACCACCAAGGAAACTATCAGGGTATGAGAGAGTAATTGCAAAACACCCCATGGAGGGAGCTGATAGGTGATCATGGCATGGGAGCATCTTAGGAATATTTCAAAACGGTCATTACTGAACTCGTACAAAGATATGTGCCAAAAAGGAGAAAGAAAGGAAAAGGAACAATATGGATGACTTAAGTTGTAAAAAGATTATTAACACTATCGCGCGCCGGGCATGCACGCCGGCAACTTAGAGGTCACACCCCCGGCGTGCGGGCCAGGGGCATGACCCCAGGAGGTCACGCCGGGGGCATGACCAACATCTTGACCTTGGGAGGTCAAGATGTTGGTAAAAACTCCCGAGTTTCGATCTCTTTTAAGGATCTACGTGGAGTGGTCAGAGTACTGGTTGTGTCTTGGTGCACAAACACCTGGGTTCGAATCTCTCGTAGGGGTGGAGCCCTTTGTGTGTTTATATATATATAAACATACACAATTTATTTTTTAAACAAAATCAACATAATTTATTTGCATTGTCGGAGGCGTCCGAGGATATTCGAGAAGCAATGCGACTCCCACCATGTGGTCTTGTTGTCATTCAAATGAGTGGTCTCCATACGAGATGAATTGTCAGTGATCTGGGCGATCATTACCCAAAATACTTGCCATTTAAGGCAATCGTCACTCGAGGCTCTACTGTATATATATATATCCAGTGGGGCCTCGATTTACGATGGTAATCCATTCCCAGAGACGTATCGTAAGTCAAAATATCATAAGTCGAAACTATTTTTCTCGTAAGAAATAAAGGGAATTGAATTAATCCATTCCACACCCTCAAAAATATTAACTTAAAAATACACTTTATACTGAATACAATTTTTTTCCTCTAACTACAATACAGTACATATGTTTATCTTACCTTTATGGAGGACTCTTGATGGCGTGTGGAAGATGGTGAGGAGGGGGGAGGAGGAGAGGTGTTACTGTTTGGAAGGGAAGTCGCCTTCCATTATAACATCAGGCAGTGTGGACTTCTTTGGGATACTCAACTCTGGCATGTTTTGCCTGCATAGCACTAGGACCTGCTTCTGGCTCACTGCTTGATTTTCTTACACGAAATCGTTCCATTGAAGATTGTTTTCCCTTCTTTCCAACACTTGTCTGTAGTAAGGCATCACATAGTCATTAAAAAGATCAATGCAACGGGCTGTTACAGCTTTATCTGGGTGATTCTTTTCAGCAAAACTTTGCAGTCCTTCCCATACTGCACACATTTTCTTAATTAATGAGGAAGGGACATCCTCTAATGCCACTGCCTTCTCCTCCTCTGAAGATTTATTGTATTGCCTAACTAGTTCAACAACACGAGTACCATTTTCATGTTTACGTATGATCTCTTGTATTTCCTCTTTGGTCATTCTTACATATGTTTTCATATGTTGAACCTTACCACTGACTTTCTTGGGACCCATGGCATGATATATAATAATCAGTTTTATGTTCAAAAAGCAAAAAATCACCACAAAAACGGAATTTCTTATAGGCGTGATCGTCACTAAGCGGACAACTCAAATAAACTGAGGCAGGTTGGCCAGCGTGACCGGGAACCACGCATTCGGTCGACCCAAACGTGTACCAACAAATATCGTTAGTCGACGACACTATCGTAAGTCGAGTCGTATTTTTCGATCAAATTTACACCGTAACTCGAAATTATCGTAAGTTGGGGCAATCGTAAGTTGAGGTGCCACTGTAATATATATATATATATATATATATATATATATATATATATATATATATATATATATATATATATATATATATATATATATATATACTGTATATATATATATGTCGTACCTAGTAGCCAGAACGCACTTCTCGGCCTACTATGCAAGGCCCGATTTGCTTAATAAGCCAAGTTTTCCTGAAATAATATATTTTCTCAATTTTTTTTCTTATGAAATGATAAAGCTACCCATTTCATTATGTATGAGTTCAATTTTTTTTTATTGAAATTTAAATTTAGATATATGACCGAACCTAACCAACCCTACCTAACCTAACCTAATCTATCTTTATAGGTTAGGTTAGGTTAGGTAGCCGAAAAAGTTAGGTTAGGTTAGGTTAGGTAGGTTAGGTAGTCGAAAAAAACATTAATTCATGAAAACTTGGCTTATTAGGCAAATCGGGCCTTGCATAGTAGGCTGAGAAGTGCATTCTGGCTACTAGGTACGACATTATATATATATATATATATATATATATATATATATATATATATAATGTCGTACCTAGTAGCCAGATATATATATATATATATATATATATATATATATATATGTTGTACCTAGTAGCCAGAACGCACTTCTCAGCCTACTATGCAATGCCCGATTTGCCTAATAAGCCAAGTTTTCCTGAAATAATATAATTTCTCAATTTTTTTTTCTTATGAAATGATAAAGCTACCCATTTCATTATGTATGAGGTCAATTTTTTTTATTGGAGTTAAAACTAACGTATATATATGACCGAACCTAACCAACCCCACCTAACCTAACCTAACCTATCTTTATAGGTTAGGTTAGGTTAGGTAGCCGAAAAAGTTAGGTTAGGTAGTCGAAAAACAATTAATTCATGAAAACTTGGCTTATTAGGCAAATCGGGCCTTGCATAGTAGGCTGAGAAGTGCGTTCTGGCTATTAGGTACGACATATATATATATATATATATATATATATATATATATATATATATGTCGTACCTAGTAGCCAGAACTCACTTCTCAGCCTACTATGCAAGGCCCGATTTGCCTAATAAGCCAAGTTTTCATGAATTAATGTTTTTTCGTCTACCTAATCTACCTAACCTAACCTAACCTAGCTTTTTTTGGCTACCTAACCTAACCTTACCTATATATATAGGTTAGGTTAGGTTAGGTAGGGTTGGTTAGGTTCGGTCATATATCTACGTTAATTTTAACTCCAATAAAAAAAAATTGACCTCATACATAGTGAAAAGGGTAGCTTTATCATTTCATAAGAAAAAAATTATAGTAAATATATTAATTCAGGAAAACTTGGCTTATTAGGCAAATCGGGCCTTGAATAGTAGGCTGAGAAGTGAGTTCTGGCTACTAGGTACGACATATATATATATATATATATATATATATATATATATATATATATATGTTGTACCTAGTAGCCAGAATGCACTATTTGGCTTACTATGCAAGGTTTGATTTGCCTAATAAGCCAAGTTTTCATGTATTTATATATTTTTCTATTTTTTCTTATGAAATGATAAATTTATCGATTTCAATATGTAGGAGTTCCTTTTTTATTATTTTGAGTTAAAACTAACATAAATATATGACTAAACCTAACCAACCCTACCTAACCTAACCTACCCTATCTTAACCTAGCCTAAACTAACATAACTGAGTCAACAATTTATGTTCTTAATATAATATAATGATAATAATTAAAAAAAAAGCAATAGGAAAAAAATTTTTGAAAATAAAGAAAATCACTCAACCTATTAGGCAAATCGGGCCTTGCATAATAGGCTGAGAAGTGCATTCTGGCTACTAGGTATATATATATATATATATATATATATATATATATATATATTGGCCCATATGAAGTTTTGAAGTGGGTAGAATGTAATTATTCATTAATTGGTTGCTGGTGTTAACTTTTTGATGTGTAGAGTCTATGATGTCGAGGCTCCTGCTATCGCACATCAGTGAGGCACTACACATCAAAAAGTCAACACCAGCAATCAACAGCCAATTAACACATAACTACATTCTACACATTCTACGTTCTAGACCTTGTATGGGCCAATAGGCCCTTTGCAGTTACTTTCATTCTTATGTGAAAAGTTAATTAATGAGTCACACACAGGGAGTGAGGCATAGATATACATGCACATGGAGCAAACACTGAAATAAAAAATGAATATACTGTCTCCACTCGATTATCCGGACTATATGGGAAGGACACCTAGCCGGATAATCAGGTGTTCCGGATAATGGTACTTTTTCACCTCTGAGTCCAAAACTAACCATTTCCAACTACAGTATTTTTATACTACAAATAACATAATTTGAATTGTCTTGCCACATATAATTATTAAATATTCAACTAGAAACCTCAACTTACCTTGTTGTTGCTCATCTTCTTGATTGATGCCACACATCTTGAAGTTAAAAATTCTTGACAATTTACGTAACCTATACTAACACAACACTAAAATTAACACTTAAAATTACTGTACAGTTCATTAAGCAAAGTTAGTTTTGACTGCCAGCTGTGGAAGCCTCACTGGTTGAAGGCATTTGACTTGCCGGTGACGCCTCATTTGTTGAAGGCGCTGGGCTTGCCTGTGACGCCTCATTTGTTGAAGGCGCTGGGCTTGCCTGTGACGCCTCATTTGTTGAAGGCGCTGGGCTTGCCTGTGACGCCTCTCTTGATGAAGGCGCTTGGCTTGCCTGTGATGTCTCACTTGTTGAAGGCGCTTGGCTTGATTTTCTTACCATATAAGAATCAAGTTTAGCTTGCCTTCTGTGTTCAATGGCCTGTTGCATGATCAGCTCTTTGGTTCCCCTCAGGCTTCACTTCACTTGAAGTCGACCGGCCATTTTCACAAAGTTGTATAACACGTAACTTGTCTTTAATTGTTAGGAGAACCTTCTTCCTCTTAACACCTCCAGAATGATTGATGCTGCTACCAGACATAATCTTGGCCAAAAATGTTCAAAGTTACTATGAAAATAAAAAAGTTATTTAAAAAATATTTCACTAATGCTGCAGCACTGTGGTATAACACGAGGGATGGGAGCACATGGGTTGACCAGGATTGGACATGTCCACTTGGGGCAGCTATAACACGTTACGTAGGCCGCCAGGAGGAAAAACTCACAATATTTTTGAAGGAAACTTCAGCCTGTGCAAATTGTTTTTAGGAAACTTACATATATTTGTTATTACATAATTTCTAGTATTTCTTTTGTTTTTGGCTATGATGAATTGTTCTAAAATTAATGGTAATTCCTGTACCCAGGTAGTCCCTCCTAACGCTCCCCTCTCCCCCGACACGACCCACCCACCCCACCCCCTCCTCCACCATGCGCCTTGAGCCACAGCCAGAAGGGATTAATACGGTACGGGCAGCAATTAACCAGCTCCGATATTTTATTCGGCTAAACCAGCTTTTATCCGACTCCCATGGCCATTTTGGCCGGATATTGAGATAACTTTATCCGGTCACGATTTTGGCCGTATAAAGGCGTTTTCCGGATGTTCGAATTCCAGATAATCAAGTGTCTACAGTACAAGAAAATGGCCCCTGCAAAGTTCAGGATGGTTTCTCCTCTTATCAGAATAAAAGCAACTCGAAGAGCACTAGCAGGAATGAAGAGAGTTACCACAATGTGTTGATGCATCATATCAGGCAAAATGACTGAGGTTGTCTAAGAATCAAGAAGCTAGTCATGCAGCCACCTTGCAGCATGCAGGTGTAATTAAAGAGTGAACTGCCTCATGACTGGTTGGCTCGCTTAGTGCAGTGTCTCGTGTCTTGTGTTCTGTGTTCTATTTGCGATGCTGATTGTTTTTGTCTTGCCCACATTTCTGGTAGCCTTTTCATGGTTACTGATCTACCATCCACTTTGCCTTGTGCCTCTATAGAGGGGCCAGGTTTTGGCCTCTAGTCATCAGTAGGCATAGCCTGGCATGGATTGACTTGGGTGGAGATATCCAGGTAGCTAGTAACAAGGTGCCACCTGTTATAGAGCCTTCCCAGAAAATGAGTTATGGAAACAAAGTAATGTCGTGTGTTTTGGGGCGGTGGAAAGTGGTGAGTGGGAGGTAGTGACTGGCAGTGTAATTATCTAAGTGTAGTTACAGGATGAGAGCTACGCTCGTGGTGTCCCGTCTCCCCAGCACTCTTTGTCATATAACACTTTGAAATTACTGACGGTTTTGGCCTCCACCACCTTCTCACCTAACTTGTTCCAACCATCTACCACTCTGTTTACAAAAGTGAATTTTCTTATATTCCTCCAGCAGCTTTGTTTCATTAGTTTAAATCTGTGACCTCTTGTTCTAGAAGTTCCGGGTCTCAGGAATTCTTCCCTATCAATTTTATCGATTCCTGTTATTATTTTGTACGTAGTGATCATATCTCCTCTTTTTCTTCTATCATCTAGTTTTTGCATATTTAATGCCTCTAACCTCTCCTCGTAGCTCTTGTCCTTCAGTTCTGGGAGCCACTTAGTGGCATGTCGTTGCACCTTTTCCAGTTTGTTGATGTGCTTCTTAAGATATGGGTGCCATACAATCACTGTATATTCCAGCTTTGGTCTAACATAAGTTGTGAACAATTTCTTTAGTATTTCTCCATATATGTATTTAAAAGCAATTCTGAAGTTAGAAAGTGTAGCATAGGCTCCTCGCACAATGTTCTTAATGTGGTCCTCAGGTGACAGTTTTCTATCTAGAACCACCCTTAGATCCCTTTCTTTGTCAGAATTCTTTAAAGATTTCTCACATAATTTATAGGTTGTGTGGAGTCTATGTTCTCCAATTCCACATTCCATAACATGGCATTTATTCACATTAAATTCCATTTGCCAAGTGTTGCTCCGTATACTTATTTTGTTCAGGTCTTCTTGAAGGGCATGACAATCATCTAGGTTTCTTATCTTCCCTATAATCTTAGCATCATCAGCAAATATGTTCATATAATTCTGTATTCCAACTGGTAGATCGTTTATGTAGACAATGAACATTACCGGTGCAAGAACTGAACCCTGTGGTACACCACTCGTGACATTCCTCCAATCCAATACATTACCTCTGATTACTGCCCTCATTTTTCTGTCAGGAAATTTTTCATCCATGTTAGAAGGTTACCTGTCACCCCTCCAATATGTTCCAGTTCCCAGAATAACCTCTTATGTGGAACTGTTGAAAGCCTTTTTTAGGTCCAGATAGATGCAGTCAACCCAACCATCTCTTTCCTGTAAAATCTCTGTGGCTCTATCATAGAAACAGTAAGTTCGTTACAAAGGATCTTCCGGATCGAAAACCATACTGTCTGTCTGATATTATATCGTTTTTCTCCAGGTGTTCTACCCATTTAGTTTCAATTATTTTTTCCAATATTTTGACTATTACATTTTTTATGCTACAGGTCTATAATTGAAGGGGTCTTCCCTGCTGCCACTTTTTGTAGAGTGGAACTATGTTAGCCTTTTTTTACACATCAGCTACAACTCCTGTACACAGGGATTCCTGAAAAATCAGTTGAAGTGGAATGCTGAGCTCAAGTGCATATTCTCTCAGAACCCATGGTGAAACTCCATCTGGACCAACTGCTTTGTTCTTACTTAGCTCCTTGAGCATTTTTTCCACTTTGTCTCTAGACACCTCTATGTGCTCTATGTTGTTCTCTGGAATTCTTATTGTGCCTGGTTCCCTGAAGATTTCATTTTGTATAAACACACTTTGGAACTTTTCGTTTAATGTTTCAGTGTGAGGGGTCCTTGAAGCTGTATGAATATTTTAAGTTTTTGCACCAACTAATTGTCATTGTTTATTATTCTAACGCTGAAATGATTGCACATGAAGTCTCACTTATACATTAGAATGAGAACAAGATTTGACTTGCAACCCTCTCTTTTCTTGCTATTCTGTCTGGTAATTTGCTCAAAGTTTACCAAATAAATGTAATTAGTAAAATAATTGATGAACTCTAACAAAAATAAAAGTTAAAAAAAATGCTTTGAAGTTCACCCTGTTCATTTGTGAATGCTTTCATCTTTTTTAATCAGAAATCATATATGGTCTCCCATCATGGCAGTTTTCCAGTGGCCTTGGTATCTTCTCCCCATTGTTTCAATGTCTTGGTGAAACCTTTCACTGTGCTCCTCACTGATGTCACCTCAGTTTTCACAGAAAATATCAAGATGCAGGTGCAAAAAAAAAAAAATGCATCTTTGAAGACATGCAGGAGCCTGTGTTTTTATAGCTTTCAGTAATCCCTGCCACCACCTCCTTATAGTTAGGATCTTTGTGATTAACTGGAAATCCATGAACTACACCGCATAATGCACACCATGCTTCCCTGTCAACGTTGCTCATCTTTATTTCAAGTTTTTTTTTTATTTCAACATCGCATTTACTTGAGATCCATCCTTGACTTTGGCATCAGAGAACTAATTTACCACCACAGAACTTTAATTTTCCAGTCTATTTCTTCAGTTAAATACATTATAATGACTCAGGGGGACATTATAAAAACCAACAATGCTACTCAAAACATACTT
Source organism: Procambarus clarkii (assembly GCF_040958095.1). Lineage (NCBI taxonomy): Eukaryota > Metazoa > Arthropoda > Malacostraca > Decapoda > Cambaridae > Procambarus > Procambarus clarkii. The sequence goes on from NC_091170.1 coordinate 32,771,296, forward strand.
TATTACTGGTTTTTATTATTATTATTATTATTATTATATTACAATATTATCATAATTACTATTATAATTATATTAATTATTTAATTTTGTATTACATTATCAGTAATTTGCATGCTTTTATTTATCTCTCTTGGGAAATATATATAATTATATTACTCTTTTATTATTAAATCAAATAATGGTGAGATGAGTGAAGAAGTAACTTTTATTAATGCAGTTCGTGAAGAAAATGAAACATTCCCCTTACATAAATAACTTAAACAGCATTAGGCTTTGTTGCTTCTTTGACTACTTCATTGCATTAGGGTAATACAATTTGTTATGCCAATACCGTTGGCTTATAACTCTTGATGGGGATGTGTATTATTGCAGTTGATAATATGGTGGAGATGAAGATTGTGTCAACATTTGATGGTGATGCATTATTTTTCAGTTGTTCTTGGAGGCTTTTGGGTCACTTCATAGTGGTTTCCTATTGCGTGTGTTTTTGCACTTGGTAGTTCTGTGTTTTTTAGCTGATGGTTGTGTGTTATCCTGCTGGTGGTGATGTTATACAAATGTGTAACATTGGGTCTTGTGATCATCAGGCAGTGATTTTGCAGTACTTCACTGGAGAGCGTGGTACTCTGCCAAGTATATTGATACGTATCCGGTACATTGCAGGGTACTGTGATAAACCACGACAGCGAGCACAAGAGTTCCTACATGGGCACCGGTCCTGGGGCGGCGGCGGCAGTTGTGGGGCGCCTTTCTCGCCAGGGGTCGTCTGTGGACTCATCGCACTCAGCCACTGTGCATGTCCACACACCAGAGTGCTGTATGTATGGGCATCCACACACCCCACAGCCCCGCACCCGCGCCTCCCCCACCGGTGATCAGGCTGAGTGTGACTTCCACTGCTGCTCGCTGCATGAGGAGGGCGGTCGTATCCAGGCAAGTCGACACCATCTGCATCATCAGCAACACCATGTGCACCATCACCAGCCAGGGCAACAGGTGCACGAACAACAAATACAGCAGCAACAGTATCAGCAGCAGCAACAGTTGCAACAACAACAACAGTTGCAACAACAGCAATTTCAGCAACAACAGTTGCAACAGCAGCAGTTGCAGGAGCAGCAACAACAGCAGCGACAGCCGCAGCAGCGTCAGTCTGTCTGCCGTATTCATGAACAACCCTGCAACTGCTGTTGAGTCACACCACCCTCTAAATAATGCTGTGTTTGTATGAGCATATCTGGTAGAGAGCCAGCAGTCTCGGGTACTGCCGGCTTTCCATCAGCGTCTCATGCGCATCAGCGGTGGCAGCTCAGGCTAACATCCTTTGGGTTTTTCACTCCTACTCCTGCAGCCTGCCTTTGCTCAACACCTTAACACTTTACCATCATATTACTAAAATATGGCTTAGTTACTCTAGTTCAAAAATTTAAGGCAAAATGCCTTATTCACTGCCATACAACTTATTGATAGCGTTTAATATTAATACAACTAATATTAGGTCTTTGATGCTGGTTTGTGTGTCAGAACTGCCATTTTTAATTTTTGCCTACCACCATTTTTGCTGATAGAAATTTTTAAAGTTGCTTGATAAAAACAGATGATCAAAAGGCAAATCTAATTAACATAAACATAGAACAATCAAAAACATTAAAAGGATTTTACTCTATACATATGCTTTCATAGGCTACTGCATATACCATGCCGGCCAATTTGTTGCTAATGTATTGGTTACATGGCAACAAAGTTTTTGATACAGAACTACACTCATGAGTACTGCCATAAACTATCGGCGATAGTTTTCTGTACATATTAATCTGGCATTTTTGTATCACTTGATAATTTTAGATCAAATAACTAAATTTAGGCTATATATATACAGTATCTCATTTTGAAAGTCTAAAATTTTTCATAACTAAACTGCTAGAATAGATTGGGGTTTTACGTCTAGTCAAATCTTGTAAATTCCTTTCCATAAGTGCCACTTTAGAAGTAAATGATGCTGTAGATAGGTTATATGTTTGTATAGTTATTGTCATCATAATATTTATAATGAATTCTTATTGTTTACTGAAGTAATTTGCCCTTGACATTTTCAGCAAAAAAAAAGTGGTACAGTAATTAAGTTCCAATCTTAGATTCAAGTATATATATGCCTCTCGCATGCAGGACTTTTACTGATAAATTTGGTAAAAAGATTATACATAATTTAAATTTTAAATATTAGAGGTCTAGACAAAATGACATTTTCACATACTTGAACCACTTAACCTAATCTAAATAAGATCAGGAAGAAGGGAGGAGAGAAAACTGTAATGAACTCATTAACCCTTACACTGCCCCAGTCACTATCTGCGATTTCTTCCCCGTTCCAATCATCATATGCAATTTTTCCAATTTGGTTTGCTAATTATTTTTAGCAAAGTGTACTTCGATGTAGTACTGTACTTTTTATATAGCTTCATCATTTAAGGGGTTAAATAGAATAATTATAGAAATTTGTACATTATTTCCTGTGGCATGAGATGGCAAATTTACATAGCAGAGGATTCGTACTTATTAATTAATGTACTGTATTGTAAATAATAGTCCTTTGTTTAAATATCAGTATAGTAGTTAAGAACTTTTTCATCATGGTGCTGCTTATTGTTTTGAATTTACAAGATTTGACGAGGCAATGATAACATTTGGATGGTGAGGCTGTTATCATTAAGTATATTTTAAAAAGATAGCTGTATTATCATGAGGTGTTATGAATCAGTGTCCGAGATATCTGATCACTGCCCAGTGAGGAAGGCATTGCAGCTCAGCTCTTCTAGGAGATATAATAAGGCCGAGCCACTTGTTACTGGCCCTTGTTGATCTTCCTAAGATTGCTGAACTTGGTGACTTCCTCCACTATTTGACTGCCTCTTATACCTCTTAATATTGCATTATTCAGTGTTGCATTTTTGTAGTTTCTGAAAGGATTGGACAGTGAGCAGTAAAAGTTCTATGGAAAGTGCTTGTAAATTAAAATATAGCAACTAAATTCTAATTACTTCACTTAAAAAGCTGGCACTAGCTTGAATATGTGACATTTCATTAATAAGTCTCATAATATAATTGGCTTTACAGTATTTTTGTATGTATTAAACTTCTTCCATAACACTTTGTATGATTTAAGGTCTTTAAGAAAAAGTTGGTCTTCGAGTAGTTGTTTAATGCTCACTGTCTTACCCCATCATAGGACAAAGATTTTGTCCAACTGCCCCGAATAATTGCATGGCATTTTCCTTTTCTGTTCCCTGTAGGTTTTTAAAGTTGTTTTCCATTTATAAGCATCGTCTTATATTTAGTCTTGTTTTTTCTGTAGTGCAGTGCTATTTTTGTATCTACTGTAGCAAAATGCAGATTTTACATATTATTGTTCAGTACTGTCTTAATTAAACAACTTTTTCAAACCCTCCCCTCTGAGAATTTTGTTTCTCTTAGAAACTAAACTTTCACATTTTCAGATGAGTTTTCATTTATGAGTGTCTGAAGAATTGTGCCTGCCTTGGTCAGAATCCTTCTAGGCTGCTTAATAAAGCTTTTCATTTAGATAAAGTGCCAGATGGTAACCCCTTTCCCTCCATTTTGCATCTATGTTATACCTTACACACAGTATCCCTTGTTTAGTAATATAAAAATATTCTCCATATTTTTAATAGCAAGAAGTTGCACATTAGCATTATTTGACCCAAAAAGAATTACTTTCGGGGCAGATGGACCTCTTAGGTTGCTTTTAGCGTGGTGGCACAGTTCTGCTGGTGGAGAGTAAACAGCCAGGTCCCCCTTTTTTATGACTAATGTGGCAGTGTTTGGTGAACTCAATGTCATTAAAGATTCCTTACATATAAAAGGAAAGAGTGTTTGTATTTTATATGAGGTTTTGAAGGTCTTTTATACATAGAAGTGCAATAAGCTTCAGTTTGAGATGAGTGATTGTGAAAGTGGTGCAGCTTTTGAGTTCACAAGACCTTGCCAACAGTACAGTGATAAGGGAGACATATCCTCCTAACTCATGCAATACTAAATATATCCATTGCAAATGATTTTAGGCAACACTTAGAAGGATACATGCTCTTCCCCATCAGTTTAGCTGCCTGGGCTTTGGCAGATTTTGATTGGCTTGTAGTAACCCGTGTAGTGAAAAGTCGGAATTCAAGAAAATATCTTTAAGATCACCAGAATAGCTTAAAAATTCGTCTTCCTTCAGCTTGAGTTTATAAGTGAGCCACAGTCATTTTGTTTTAATAATCAATATATGTTGAATTCATGAAACACGAGTATTATGGTGGTCATCAAGTACTTCTTGAAACTGGGCTAAATGACTCTTGCAGCAAGCGGGTTTGGGCTTTTTGTCAGTTAGACATGTTTTAACATTGTTCAAGCAATGATGTAGAACCTTTAGCATTTAATACATATTATCTGAAATTTCTTAATGTTTGTTAAGTTTTGCTCTAACTTATAGTTTTGCTCTACCTCATAGTTCATAAAAAATTGAGAATGCATGCGCTATATCGCTCACATTCTTCAAACAATTTCATATTTTGGTTAGTAACAACCAGATTTATTACTCTTATTTTGCTTCAGGTGTTATTGTAGAGGAATTATTACAGTTATATTGGCTGAGTAACTTACTAAGCTTCTTCATATCACAAGGCACCATATTCTTCAATTGAAGTAGTTTTGTAATATATATCTCAGTGCTAGAGATGTTAATACTACCTCCTCCTTCATTAGTATGCCTTGTCCAGTGGATTCAGTTATAATTTAAAATTTATATCACACACACACACACACACACACACACACACACACACACACACACACACACACACACACACACACACACACACACACACAAACACACAAAACGAACCAGAGGACACAGATTCAAGTTAAGAGGTGCCAAAAAAATTAGAAAGTTTTCTTTTGCAAACAGAGTGGTAGACAGTTGGAACAAGCTAAGTGAGAAGGTGGTGGAGGCCAAAACCGTCAGTAGTTTCAGTGTTATATGACAAAGAGTGCTGGGAAGACGGGATACCCCGAGCGTAGCATTCATCCTGTAACTACATTTAGGTAATTACACACACACACACACACAAACACACAAAACGAACCAGAGGACACAGATTCAAGTTAAGAGGTGCCAAAAAAATTAGAAAGTTTTCTTTTGCAAACAGAGTGGTAGACAGTTGGAACAAGTTAAGTGAGAAGGTGGTGGAGGCCAAGACCGTCAGTAGTTTCAAAGCGTTATATGACAAAGAGTGCTGGGAAGACGGGACACCACGAGCGTAGCTCTCATCCTGTAACTACACTTAGGTAATTACACTTAGGTAATTACACACACACACACACAATGAGCCACAGAGATATTAGAAAGAACTTTTTTAGTGTCAGAGTGGTTGACAAATGGAATGCATTAGGAAGTGATGTGGTGGAGGCTGACTCTATACACAGTTTTAAGTGTAGATATGATAGAGCCCAATAGGCTCAGGAACCTGTACACCTGTTGATTGACAGTTGAGAGGCGGGACCAAAGAGCCAGAGCTCAACCCCCGCAAGCACAACTAGGTGAGTACACACACACACACACACACACACACACACACACACACACACACACACACACACACACTCTCTCACACTCACGATTTTTGTTAGGCCAAAGGTAGAATATGCTGTGGTTGTGTGGTGCCCATATCTTAAAAAGCACATCAACAAACTTGAAAAGGTGCAAAGACATGCTACGAAGTGGCTCCCAGAACTGAAGGGCAAGAGCTACGAGGAGAGGTTGGAAGCATTAAACATGCCAAAACTAGAAGACAGAAGAAAAAGAGGTGATATGATCACTACATACAAAATAGTAACAGGAATTGATAAAATCGACAGGGAAGATTTCCTGAGACCTGACACTTCAAGAACAAGAGGTCATAGATTTAAACTAGCTAAACACAGATGCCGAAGAAATATAAGAAAATTCACCTTCGCAAATAGAGTGGTAGACGGTTGGAATAAGTTAAGTGAGAAGGTGGTGGAGGCCAAGACCGTCAGTAGTTTCAAAGCGTTATATGACAAAGAGTGCTGGGAAGACGGGACACCACGAGCGTAGCTCTCATCCTGTAACTACACTTAGGTAATTACACTTTGGTAATTACACACACACACACACACACAAACACAAGCGAGAGCAGATAAAGATAGATCACGACTGTTGATAGTCGGGGACTTCAACTTAAAATCCATAGACTGGGAAGCATATGAAGCTAGAACAGGATTTTTGTACCTGTAGATTTGCAGACCTCATCCTGGAAACATTCTTGTATTAACATGTTAAATAAGCTACGAGGATGAGGGAAGGGGATGTTCCCTCCATGCTAGATTTGATATTTACCAGGAAGGAGGAAGAGATATTTGACATTCAGTACCTTCCTCCCTTGGGTAAAAGTAACCATGTCTTTTTGGGAGTAAAGTATGCAATGCGTTATAAAAAAAATAAGGAGGTTGAAGCAGTTGAAAAACCTGACTTCAGGAGAGTACATTATGGCGACCTTAGAAATTTTTTTAGTGAGTATAATTAGACAGACTTGTTGCTAGGCAAGGTAATAAATGAGGTGTATTTAAAGTTTTGTGAAATATATGATAAAGGCACAAAAACATTTATATCAAAACAGAGATGCAGAACTAGGAAACAAGATTGGTTCAACAGAAATTGTGAGAGGGCCAGAGACCAAAAGACACAAAAATGGAATCAATATAGGAAGAGGCCAAACCCCCAAACATACCAGTGATACGAAGTTGCGAGAAATAACAACACGGCAGTGAGGAGAGAGGTAGAAAGAAATTTTGAAAAAAGGGATTGCAGACAAATGTAAAACAGAACCAATTCTATTCTATAAATTCATAAACAACATATTGCAGGTAAAGGATAATATTCAGAGGTTGAAAATGAGAAATAGATTCACGGAAAATGAAAATGAAATGTGTGAAACATTAAACGAATAGTTCCAAAGTGTGTTTGTACAAAATGAAATCTTCAGGTGAACCAGACACAATAAGAATTCCAGAAAACAACATAGAGCACATAGAGATGTCTAGAGACGAAGTGGAAAGAATGCTCAAGGAGCTTAGTAAGAACAAAGCAGTTGGTTCAGATGGAGTTTCACCATGGGTTCTGAGAGAATGTGCACCTGAGCTCAGCATTCCACTTCAACTGATTTTTCAGGCATCCCTGTTTACAGGAGTTGTAGCTGATGTGTGAAAAAAGGCTAACATAGTTCCAATCTTCAAAAGTGGCAGCAGGGAAGACCCCCTTAATTATAGATCTGTATCATTGACAAGTGTCATAGTCAAAATATTAGAAAAAATAATTAAAACTAAATGGGTAAAACACCTGGAGAAAAACTATATAATATCAGACAGACAGTATGGTTTTCGATCTGGAAGATCGTGTGTAACGAACTTACTCAGTTTCTATGATCAAGCCACAGAGATTTTACAGGAAAGAGATGGTTGGGTTGACTGCATCTATCTGGACGTAAAAAAGGCTTTCGACAGAGTTCCACATAAGAGGTTGTTTTGGAAACTGGAACATATTGGAGGGGTGACAGGTAAGCTTCTAACATGGATGAAAAATTTCCTGACTGACAGAAAAATGAGGGCCGTAATCAGAGGCAATGTATCGGATTGGAGGAATGTCACGAGTGGTGTACCACAGGGTTCAGTTCTTGCACCGGTAATGTTCATTATTTACATAAACGATCTACCAGTTGGAATACAGAATTATATGAACATGTTTGCTGATGATGCTAAAATAATAGGGAAGATAAGAAACCTAGATGATTGTCATGTCCTTCAAGAAGACCTGGACAAAATAAGTATATGGAGCAACACTTGGCAAATGGAATTTAATGTGAATAAATGCCATGTTATGGAATGTGGAATTGGAGAACATAAACCCTACATAACCTATCCATTATGTGAGAAATGTTTAAAGAATTCTGACAAAGAAAGGGATCTAGGGGTGGTTCTAGATAGGAAACTGTTATCTGAGGACCACATTAAGAACATTGTGCGAGGAGCCTATGCTACACTTTCTTACTTCAGAATTGCTTTTAAATACATGGATGGAGATATACTAAAGAAATTGTTCACAACTTTTGTTAGACCAAAGCTGGAATATGCAGAGGTTGTATGGTGCCCATATCTTAAGAAGCACATCAACAAACTGGAAAAGATGCAACGAATACTAAAGAAATTGTTCACAACTTTTGATAGACCAAAGCCGGAATATGCAGATGTTGTATGGTGCCCATATCTTAAGAAGCACATCAACAAACTGGAAAAGATGCAACGACATGCCACTAAATGGCTCCCAGAACTGAAGGACAAGAGCTACGAGGAGAGGTTATCTTGAGATGATTTCGGGGCTTTTTTAGTTTCCTCGCGGCCCGGTCCTCGACCAGGCCTCCACTCCAGGAAGCAGCCCATGACAGCTGACTAACACCCAGGTATCTATTTTACTGCTAGGTAACATAGGGTGAAAGAAACTCTGCCCATTGTTTCTCGCCGGCATCTGGGATCAAACCCAGGATCACAAGTCCAGCGTGCTGTCCGCTCGGCCGACCGACTCCCTAGAGGCAGGTTAGAGGCATTAAATATGCAAACTAGAGGGGATATGTTCACTACATACAAAATAGTAACAAATCGATAAAATTGATACGGAAGAATTCCTGAAACCCGGAACATCGAGAACAAGAGGTCATAGATTTAAACTCACGAAACAAAGCTGCCGGAAAAATATAAGAAAATTCACTTTTGTAAATAGGGTGGTAGACGGTTGGAACAAGTTTGGTGAGAAGGTAGTGGAGGCCAATACCATCAGTAATTTCAAAGTGTTATATGACAGAGTGCTGGGGAGATGGGACACCACGAGCGTAGCTCTACACTTAGGTAATTACACAAACATAATAGTTATCTTTTGCAAACAGAATTGTAGAAGATTGAAACAAGTTAAGTGGTCTGGTGGATATTAATCCAAACCACTTCTTTAAAAAGTCAAATATAATGCATACAAGGTGCAACAGCCTCAAGCTCAACAAGCCACAATGTACGACTGAAAACAGGAGTTGCTTTTTCATCCTTAGGGTTATAAACTCATGGAGCCACCTACCTGCCAAAGCCATAAATGTCAAGGATGACTTCAGTTCAAGATCCAGTTTGAAAAAATCCTCATGAATAATGGAGGAAGGGAACTTTTGACAGGCCACTGACTTTCTCTCACCATCAAGACCACTAGAGAGATTGTGGACCTCGGGTAAATTTAGGTAAATATGATAAAACAGTTCTGGGAAGATGGGATACCATTCGGATAGGTCTTATTTTGTAATTACACACACAGAATGACCATGTCCTATTAGAAATTAAATATGCCATTCAATATACCTAGAAGAGGTTGGTGAAAGTGAAATAGAGAATCTCAAGAAAAGTTTGACTTCAAAGTAGAGAACTACTTGGGGAACTAAATAAATTTGGTAATAGATTTGATTAGACAAAGATGTAAATAAGATATATACAAATATTTTGTATTTTTTATTTATATGTAATGAAGGCACCCAAAAATATTTACCAAATCAGATATTTAAATTATACATGTTCAACAGAAATTAAGTGAGGGCTAGTGACCAATTGTAAAGAAATTGAATCAGTATAAGAAGAGGCCTAACCTACAAACATATCAGCAATAGAAACAAGCATGAAACAACTACACAAAGGCGAGAAGAAAAGGAGGGAAGAAACTTTGACAAAGAGATCATGGAAAAATGCAAATTTAAACCCACCCCCCTATTCTATTATTTCATTAACCCTTCCATTGTGATTAACATGCCTGGATGTTTTTGTGTATTCTGGGCTGTGTGCAGCTGACATCTCTGGATGTTTTAATATGTGAGGAAACTAGAGAGCAATTCAACAGATGTAAGCCCTTCAATGGCCAGAGGTCACTTGGGACAGGGTAGCCATGTATTGAAAGATTATTGAAGCACTCGGTGCTCACAAAACCACTCTGCAATGAATATTTTGCCTCTTGCTGTGGGAGATACTTCCCTACTGCCCCATGATCCTAGTATCTCCTGAAACAGGATATTTATTGATTATTTAATGATATTACAGGTAGCAATTTTTTAATTTCAATAATAGTAATAGGGTCTCCCTGAATGAACTTGTAAAAATAGTGAACACGTTAACGATTGTTGAATGGCAGTAAACACTGTCATTGAATTGCGAGTTTACAGCTGCAGTGTTGTCCATATGAGCGCATGCAGCACTGCAGCCGTTTAGCAACTATTTTTTTCATTATCTAAATGCTGTTTTCTATTATAAATTTTAATAAAATAATTACATTTTTTAAGTAAATGTTTTGTAGGGTAGGGGGGAGAAAGGGAAGTCACTAAGAAAAACATTTACATGAAAAGCTGAAAAAAAAAATTGCACTATTTTCCCATAATCTTTCAATTTTTTTATTTGAATTGTTTTTCTTTCATATGTGACTTATAGAAGTAAAACTCACTTTTTATACTCCAACATGCAAATTATAGAAGATAAATTTTCTTATGGCTTGTTATATTTTTTTAAACCATAGTGTGACCTCGATTATCCAGTCTACTTGTATGTCAAAAACTGGACAAAGTAGCGTATTAAAGAAAAAATCATGCAAAATAATTAGGACTAAGTAAGTCTGGCTATGAGGAAGATTTAGGCATGTTTCCACAACACTGCTTAATTTGTAACTTTTCTGAAATTTCTTCATTGGTTCGTGCACTAATAAGAATCTACCTTTCCAATCTTTCACTTTTTGTAAGGTGAGGTAGCATGAATAAGTTCGCTTGGCCCAAAAAATTATGAAAAGATTACCTCCCAGACAACATTTTGTAATGTTGACCAAACCACACTAGAAATCGAAGAGATGACAATGTTTCGGTCCGTCCTGGACCATTATCAAGTAGATTGTGATGAGATGAGGGAGGCATAGGCATTATGTAAGGCAAGAGAGGTGAGGAGATAGAAATCTTGGAGGAAGATAAGAGCAAGGCAAAAGGTATGGAAGGCAAGGTGTAATAATAGGAGAAAGAATGGGAACGTGAGAGAAACAAGAGAAAGAAAAAGAAAAATGAAGGGTAGGCTTATGTTAGGTCATGTTTGTTAGAAAGATTAAAACATTTGAGTATGTACTGTGAAAGGGAAGAGTCAACAGCAACAAAGCCAGTACTAAGGTTCGTATTGGGTAGGTTGTGTAGGTATCTTGGGTTGGTTGTGTAGATATCTTGGGTAGGTTGTGTATCAGAGCTGATGTGACAAGACGGCGTCTGTGAAGAGCAGAGGCAGGAAAGATTATTTTAGAGGATGACCAATCAATAATATGACCAAATCCCTGACATGACAAAAGAGAGCATTGTTACTGTCTGCAGACTTAACATTTCTTTTTGTGTACTTTTGTGAAGACTAAAGAAGTGTTCTTGTGTTCGTTTGGTAACACAAATGAAGTGTTCAGTCTGCAGACACTAACAATGCTCTCTTCTGTCATGTTAGGGATTCTGGTCATCCTATTGATTGGTCTTCCGCTAAAATAATCTTTCCTGCCTCTGCTCTTCACAGACACCATCTTGACAAATCGGCTCTGATACACAACCTACCCAACGTGAACCTTAGTCCTGGCTTTGCTGCTGTTGACTCTTCCCCTTCACAGTACATACTCAAATGTTCTAACCTTTTTAACAAACGTGACCTAACATAAGCCTACCCTTCATTTTTTTTTATTTTTCTTTCTCTTGTTTCTCTCACGTTCCCATTCTTACTCCTATTATTACACCCTATATGGAAGGTACGGAAGGTACCTTCCGTACCTTTTGCCTTGCTCTTACCTTCCACTAAGATTTCTGTCTCCTCACCTCTCTTGCCTTACTTATTGCCCTTGCCTCCCTCGTCTTATTACAATCGACTTGATAATGGTCCAGGATGGACCGAAATGTCGTCATCTCTTCAATTTCTAGTGTGTGGTTTGGTCAACATTTTTCAACCACGTTATTGTGACTTTTCATTTGCAACATTTTGTAATCATCTGTACAGCGTGGACAAAAGCACTCCCTCACTTATTAAATATGATGCAAGTTTGCGATTGTTTATTGCTCCTGACATTAGAAAACCATGAGTTTATTATATTTTTTACTATACAATAAAATAAGGCAAATGGGTTGAAATACCCAAGTGAGGGAGGTAGAAATGTGAGGATGGCTGGTTAATCCTTTGTCAGTGGCACCATTTTTTCAGTCCTATTCCTATGAGGTTCAAAATGCAATAAAAAAATTGTATTTTTAAATTTGCATTTCTTACTACATGTCTAGTAAAAAATGCCCTTTCCACCTGTGCAGGTTAAAATATTTAGTTGTGAAGTAAATTAAAAACTAAACATAAGTCAAGCAGTGAATGTAATAAAATGCACATTTCTGGTAGGGCCTTCTTGCATTTCCCAGAGAATCACCAGTCTAACCATGCCTTGGGGAAATACATCAGGCCTCTGAGACCCACCCTTGCCTACTGAGAACCAGGACCAGAATCTGGCCTCTCTACAGGGTGAGGGAAGATTGGGGATCAGAGATTCACCTAAAATCAAGAAAAACAAGATAGTGACAATTCAACCTCCTGTTGTAGGGTAATTTTTGTTTTCTTTTGGGAGGGGAGGGGCATGCCAGCTGTCTGTTCTCACTTTCATGCTCTGCAGTTCTTTGCAGCTTCCTTAGCTTATTTGGACTTTTCCCCTGCCCTTCTCTGTATTTTTTATCGCTCACTTTTGGTGTTTTGTCTGTTATTTTACAGTACATATATGCTGTAATTAAAAGGAAACACTCTTCATATTTACCATTAGCCATTATTGGAATTAAAATGGTGATCCAATTTTTGAACATGTCATTCCTGAACTATTATTTTGAGGTTTCCATGAACCACCAGCTTCTGCCTAAATCAGTCACTAAATTTTTTTTATCAAGCATACAAAGCCATCCATGAAGAAAATTGATTGATGGTCATTGCTTTTATATTTGTTTACTTATTTCTACACAAAAAAACTCTAGTAACTTGTTATATTTCCTTCATGGTTACAGTATATTTTTCATAATTATATCTTCAGCATTATCACTAGAGTACAGTATTTGAAATTCACAAGAGGAGGAAGTGCTTGGGCAAACTCCATAAATAAATTTAAATTCTGGATGGTCATCATTGTAATTCAAGAATTACCTCTAAGTAATAGTGATATCCAGATACTGGAGGTAATTTGGATTTCAATTGTCAGTAACAGAAAGGGTATTAGGCTTATTGAGGTCCTTTTGTGCCAGTGACTGACCTCTCCTGGTATGCAACCCACAACAGCTGCCTATCTCCTAGGTACACATTTACTGCTAGGTAAATAAAGGTATCAAAGATATGAAAGAACATGCCCAAATTTTTTCCTTACCCAGAAAAAAAATTCAGGTATGAGCTGACTGCTGACCACTGGACTACTGTTGTCTTGCTCTTGTATCCAGTCTTAAGCATCTGCTCGAGAGACTGTGTCTCCAGTCTGTCATGCTCAAGTACAACATTTGTTTTGATTGGTTTTGGTGACTCCGATGTAACAGTGGATTTATTATGATAATCACCCCCATAAACATAAGGTTTCCCAGCGTCAAGAAAACGGTCAATTTAAAGTGTCTCCTAACCTACCAGAGAACCCAAAATAGAAAACAGAACAGTATATCACTTTTATGAGCTGTTTCCATTTTCTAGTATGTACGACAATTTCTGGCGGGAGCCCCTTCGGCTACCCGGAACTAACCGGGCTGATATAAATGTATTAGACCCCTGGCATCAGTCAATGCACATGGACTTCTAGTCCTACCGGGGACCACGAGCCAGAACCTGGCCCTTTCAGAAAGGCACGAGGAGCAATGGGCTATAGAAACCCCCGTGTGGTTGGAAGCATTCTTTGTCTGCCATCGACCGGGTCAGGTCGATGGCAGACAAAGCACCCCAAAAACAAACCATTATTCTGGTTAAAATATTGCTGCTGAAAGCTGAACTAGTGGACAGAACTCCCCAAATGAAAACAAGCAAACGATCATGATGTCACCACGTCAACTTGCCACTGTCTGCACAACCCCCCTCCCCAAAGGGGAAAGGGGGGAGCCCCCAAGACTCCCATGTCGGCTATCTACACCCTGGTTCTGTTGCTGATGTGAACTGGCAAGGTCGTGCGCCTCTGGCTCCTTTTTTCCAGTTCTGTGCCTTGTGGTGTGGTCCTGTCCACTAGGTGGTGCACAAGCCAGGAGTAATTTCACAAGTATTCAGGCTGCATGCACCTAGGGTCCTCTTCCCTAGGTGCCCTGTAAGTACTGCCCTTTGGGCTTGGGGCCAATTTCCACAAATCACCTGGGGGTCTACCTCTGCACTGTCTTTTGCTGCTTGGTGATTGACCGCCCATGGAGTCAGCTGTGGTGTTTCATGCATCATTGTTTGCCTCTGGGTAGGGGTAGTTTCATCACTGGTTGGGGCACAGGGTACTGTGCAGTTAGTTGTCACTTCTCATAGCGGCTGGCTCTGTTCTGCCTGAGCACGTTGTCCTCTTGCAGGGTTTTTCTTTTCTTTTGTTTTCCTGCCTGGTGGGGGTCTGGCCCTTGGTTTTGGTCACCCTCACTTATATCTCGGTGGTCCTCCACTAGACCCCCGTAAGTGTATACATCCAGGGAAGTCAACTTTAGCAGTTTGTTTGGTATTCTTGGGCCCCGGTTAGCAGTACCCTGCCTGGGTTTTCCTTAGTGAGATAGGCGACTAAGTGCCTTGGGAAACCCCATGGGGGGTCTCTTTGGTCCGATGGATGTGACCCCCTGGATCCCCTCTCGCTTTCAGCGAGTTTGAAGGATGTTGTGTCCCCTTGTCTCAGGGTGACAATCACCAGTTGTGCCTCCGTCATGCTGCCTGTTGGGTTGGTGACACCTTCGATCCGGAGTCTTGCGAGTGGTGTTGCTTGCATGTTCTCCAGTTTCCCCTGGCTACAGATCTTGATATTTGGGTGCAGGCAGCTTGGGTGTTGCATGCTTGTTTTAGGTTTTTGCAGCACGCTAGGTTGGTTGCTACCCCAAATGCCCCGAGACTGCCCCGTTTTGGATGTAGGGACCCTGACTTGGGGGTGTTAGTTGCTTCGACTTTGGCTCAGTCCATGCCCCCTTGTCCTTTCCCTCCCCCTCCTGTTTCTGACTCCAAAGCATCTGAGGGTTTTGGAGTCGGGCAGGGTTTAGTTGGTGTTGAGACTCGGGCGGTTTTGGGGGAAGTCCCTTCCGGTGTGGCCACGGAGTTTTAATGCATTCTTCTGATAATTGCTTATTTATTTTGTTCATAGCAAAAGAGAATTAGTTACCTGTACAAATTGTTAAACAAGCTATAGATTAAAGTTCTATGGTGAACATTAAAACATATAATAGAGGTATTACCACCATCCCAAAACTTGTTCAAGGTACACTGTATCGCAGCAGAGCCATATAAAAGTGTTACAGTAAAGAGAAAGACATAGCATTAAGTATAAGAGAAACAAAGAAAAGTTAATGAACATAAAGTTGTGGGAATAGTAGAAAGCTTCAATATATAATACTAGCTAACTACAGGTAATCAGAAAAGTATGAGAAGAGGAACGATTGTACCATATAGGTGATAGTGACTGGTGCTAAACTGATTAATATTCAATATTATTCAATATTAATATTCAGATATTCAAAATTATATGAAACATTGTTGTTTCCTCATTTTCAATTATGGGTTGGGTATCAATTCTTCAGCCATGTTATTGTGACTCATTGTCAGTATATGGAATTGTTTGCAGACAATGCTAAGATACTTGCAGGATAAGAGACCTTTATGCCGTTAAATATTACTCTGAAAAAATTTGTGCATTGAATTATTTGAGAGTCACAGTAGTACAGATGAGTTTGTTTTTGACTCACAATTGGAAATTCTGGCTTCAAGTTCTGGGCAGGACAGAATGGTTGGGTGTGTTTTGTGCCTCTAATGCCTCTTTTCACCTAGTAGTAAGTAGGTATCCAGGAGTTAGTCAGCTTGTTGTGGGGTTGCATCCTGGGAAGTGTCAGTAGTTCAACATTGGGGGGACCTTAATATAAACCTAACATGTATATATACGCTGGCTGCCCCGACGAAATGAATTATTATATTATAAAATTATAAATGGCTCTTGGAATTGTTGGAATTGAATGTAGACAAATGAGATGTGAAGGAGTTTGATCTAAGAAGGACCAGGCTCCACATTGTTTATATATTAGTGCTAAGACACTACAAAACACAGTATAGGAACACAATGCAGAGGTGATAATTGACAGTTAGATGTTGGTTATGCTTAGAACACTATTCTTTGGATGTGTGTGCCATAAGTTGAGACACAGTGTTGGTGTGGTTTCCCTACCTCAAAAAATATAGCACAAATAAGAAAAGGTTAAATGACATGAAGGTAAATGAATCCTGGATCTTAAAAATATGAATTAAGAGGAGAGATTAATAGTGCTAAACATGCTGACACAAGAAGATATGGAATGATATGAGTACCACATTTATAGTTGTGAAGGGCAAGGATATTATTGTTAAGGAGGATTTCTTGCAGCCCTCAGAACAAGAAGATTCTTGTAGAAAAAAAAGCAAAATAGGACCCGAAAAATAGTGCAGAAGTTTTTATTTGCATGCCAAGTAGTAAACAGATGACAAAGCATACACAAGAGGGTTACGTATACAACCAGTGGTAGCTTGAAAACTTTTTATGACAAAGAATGTAAAAAGGATGCAGGGCACAACAAGCTAAGCACTTATTCTGTAACTTTAATTAGACAATTAAACACATATACACACACACACACACACACTTGTTCATAAATGTACATTAAATAACCTTTCATTTAACCCTCATGGGAGTAAAGGAGGGTTGAAAAGTATTGATGAACTTGAATACCTGGACAGATTGCTGTTACATTGTGCAGTGTTTAATTTTTTAATTCTTGCTGCAATACAAATTACAATGTAGCGTTTACTTTGTTTAGATTCCCTTACTTTGATTTAGATTTGCCAAAACACAAGCTGAACTACATATTATTTTATACATACAGTGGACACTTCGTTTACAAATTTAATTAGTTCCAAGAGACGGTTCGTACACCGAACATTTGTAAACTGAAACGAATTTTCCCATAAGAAATAATGTAAATTGAATTAATAAGGAACACACCCAAAAATATTAACTTAAAAATACATTTTATACAGAACATTACTCCTATTTTTTACTATACAGGTACTTTATCTTTATTGAGGACTTTTGTTGGCTTATGGAAGACAGTGAGAGGGGCATGGGGGGAGGAGGTGAGGTGTTAGTGTTTGGAATGAGAGTCCCCTTCCATTATAACATAAGGCACTGATGATATTTCTGGGGAACTCTCGCTCCTATGTTTTACAGGCATACCACTAGGACCTGGTTGTGGATCACTGCTTGCTTGTCTTATTAAGAATCTGTCTAAAGACACTTGTTTTTCCCTACATATTAATAGTTATCTGTAGTGAGACATCACATTGTCATTAAAAAGGTTAATGCAACAGCCTGCTACAGCTTTATCTGGGTGAGTTTTTTTAGCAAAACTTTGCAGTTCTTCCCATACTGCACACAATTTCTTAATGAGGAAGGGATATTCTCTCTACTGCCCCTACTGACAACTATTTTCTTAGGTTAAACTTTACCACTGACTTTCTAGGAACCCTATGACATGATATATAATAAGAACTTTTATGTTCAGAAACCAATAAAGGAGAAAAACAATGAAGTTCTTTACAAAGAATTCAAGCGTAGTTGTCACTAGGTGGGATACACTGGTAAACTGAGCGTGCCTCGCCCCACGCCCAGCAGTATCCATGCACTCGTAGACCCGTACACATATCAACAAACTCGTAATCCAAGCCAAACCTTGTACACCGAGTCAAATTTTACGAGGAAATTGACCTCGAATACCAAAAAAAATTTAAAAAAGGGCATTCGTAAACCGAGGTTCCACTGTACATAGAGGGTCCCAGTAGTACAGTCAGGTTCGTTCTTGGCTAACAATCAAGAATTCCGGGTTTGAATCCTGAGCGGGGCAGAAATGGTTGGGCGTATATCCTATCACCTCAGGGTCTGTTCACCTAGCAGTAAGTAGGAACTCAGGCATTAGTCAGCTTAGACAAATGAAAGGTTGGGGGTAAACCTTTGCACCCCAATTGGGGTTGGGGTTGCATCCTGGGTGGAGTCAGTAATTCGACCTTGGGGGAGACCTTGATAAAAGCCTAATGTATATGAATACTCTCTGGCTCCCTGTTCCCCGACACAATGAATTATTATTATTATACAGACACACGCTCATCGATACACACAAAGATATACAGTACTACTAAATGGCTTATAGAACTGAAAACTGAAGCTTCTGGAACTGAAAAAAGAGCTATAAGAAGAGGTTGGAGGTGTTAAATATGGTGAAGCAAGAAGATAGAAGGAAAAGAGTGCTATGATCACTATGTACAAAATAGTAGCAGGATCCAACAAAGTAGACGAAATAATTTTGTATAGCTCATAACTTCAAGAACAAGAGGCCATAGATTCAAGCTAAGGAAACAAAGGTGCTAAAAGAACATATGAAAGCTATCTTTTGCAAATAGAGTTGTAGAGGACTGGAACAAGTTAAGTGAGAATGTAGTAGATGCTGAAATTATCAGTAGTTTGGAAGCATCGAATAACAAAGAGTACTGGGAAGATGGGACACCATTAGCATAGCTCTCATCCATGCAACCTCACTTAGATTATTACACTCAGGTAATTACATAAACAAACTGAATTTGTCAAGATCATTCTAATTTATTATTAGACATTTTAAATTTTAGTCTTTCTTTTTTATTTAGTTATATTTTTGTTATTAGCAAATATATTTTGGTTTGCACTATTTAGCCCATTCTTCCTAAATTAATGCTTTTGTGTGGCTAACCTGGCTCTAATGGCAGAAGTGGCACCTGACCTCCTATAACATAAATATGGTGCTCTCAGTGTGATGCAATTTTATTGGTGCTAATAATGGTCATATTTCATAACATTTAAATAATAATGGCTCCATTTTAAATGTACTGTACTGCAGTTCTGTTTTTGTTTTTCTGCTTATTATATATTAGCATCAAAGCACAAAATTTATGTATCCTCTCCACTTTTTAATATAATGTTTTTTAAAAAGTGATCATACTACCAATAAGTTGATGAAAAGACATTACTTCTAATTTTAGTTTCATATATTTTATTTCATGAATATAATCATGAGATTTTATATAATCTGTATACTACATATAACACAAAACAATTGCAGTCTTTTAGTTGTACAATATATATGGACTGTTTGATCCAGTATTTCCTAAGGTTGTTTGCTCCTGTGTCAACTTTTAATATGATTAGGTGTCAACTTGGGATGTGTAATTCAGTATCAACTTATGTTGGGTCTAGCATTACACTAAGCTTTGGTCCAGTATCATCTTTAAATTTTAACACTTGTTTCACTTTGGGATGCAAAGTCTAGGACAATTTGGAATTTATTAATTTGTTTCCAGTTCAGTTGTTTTGTAAAAATACAACATTTAATGTCTAGTCCAGCATTGCTTTTACATTATGTGGTCCAGATATTCTGTTGGATATCTGATATATTGCTTCATTGATTTGTTTGATTGAAAGTCACTCACTTTGGCATGTTTGGTCTAGCATAATTCATAAGGATGCTTGTTTCAGTGTCAGCTTTGTTTCCTCTCTATGCAATGCTTTGGGATACCTCAAACAGAAATACTAGATGTAGCCTGGTAAAGCTTTACCTCAGTTTGTCTGATCTATTATCAGATACAGTTCCCCAGTGTGGCATTACCTCAGGTTGATTGGTCTTGTGTCAATCCCAGATTTCTGGTCTAGCATTAATTTGAGTTATTTGATCAAATTCTTTTTTAAAGAGTTGTGCCCGAATTGTCTGATTTACCAATATTTCTCTTTAACTGTCAGGTGTGCATCATTTCTTGACATCTGAGCCAGTGTCATGCTGATTATGTGGCTCAGTTTCAGAATATTGATAATATAGAATAATAGTAGGATATTTCAGACCCAAAGAAAAATATGTCTGGACATTCTGATCATTATAAATATTTTCCACTTGATAATTTTAATATTTATACAAGTTTAAAGAAGCCTCAACAGGATATTAATATTGTAGGTGATAACAAGAAAATAATATAATGTCCAGAGTAATTAGAGATTTTTCCTTTTTGGGTTTTTAAGTTTCCTATTTTACATTTTTAAGTATTAGATGTTAACTCATATAGGAGCAACATTATGCTTGATAGCTTGATATGGTTCTACAGTGACACTTATTTCCAAGTACTGGAAAGAAATATAAGTTTTATGTGCAAAATAGTTGTGTCCTAAAGTAATTTCATGTCAGTATTCAGGATATAATGTCCTTATTAAAATGATTGTACATTTGTCAAAGCTCATCATCAAAGATGGTGTGAGTTTTCATTCGCATATAGTCCTGGGGACCATTCAGGCTTGTTCGCATATATATATATATATATATATATATATATATATATATATATATATATATATATATATATATATATATAATATGTTGTACCTAGTAGCCAGAACTTTGTACTCGGCCTACTATGCAAGGCCCAATTTGCCTAATAGGCCAAGTTTTCCTGAATTTATATATTTTTATCATTTTTTTCTTATGAAATGATAAATCTGTCCATTTCATTATGTATGAGTTACGGTAGTTTGTTTCAATTCGAGTTAAAACTTACGTAGATATATGACCGAACCTAACCAACCCTACCTAACCTAACCTAACCTATCTTAACCTATCCTAAACTAACACAATTAAGTCAATAAATTATGTTCCTAATATAATATAATAATAATAATTCCAATAAACTAATTGGAAACAATTTATTGAAAACAAAGAAAATCACTTGGCCTATTAGGCAAATCGGGCCTTGCATAGTAGGCCGAGAAGTGCGTTCTGGCTACTAGGTATGGAAATTCCTGTTTTTTCCTCCATGGTCTGACACTGTCATATATATATATATATATATATATATATATATATATATATATATATATATATATATATATATATATATATATATATATATATATATATATATATATAATATATATATATATATATATATATATATATATATATATATATATATATATAATATGCAATTGACATCACAAAACACTGATCATTTTATGCGGAAAATCCACAGAGAAATATGAAAGGGGGTGAACGTTTCGGCTTGTTAAAGCCTTTGTCAACACCAGACTGACTAGAGGAGAAGGGAGAAGGGGGAGGATATACAGGCCAACACCTGACCAACCCATCCCTAGGGAAAGAATTAACCAGAAACAGGTATAGCTTAGCTTAGAATGGTCAAAGAGGATTAAGCGGCCAGAGAATAAGGATGAAAGATTAAAGAAAAGCCTCATGAACACGCAATATATGAATATACCTGTAAAATTATAATGAGACATTGTAAGCCTCTCTATCAGAGTTTTTTCTTAAACTGTTGTGCAATATTATAACTTAAAAATGGATCAAGTTTGTACATTCCAGTACTAACATTAAGAAGATTTGGACACTGACTGATTAGAGCAGACTCAATTAAATTCCGTTCCACGAAATCCCCACAATTGGTAATGCTTTTTGCCCCATTCCAGTTAATATTGTGATCGCATAAACTCATATGTAGATACAATGCATTAGACGTTTGGGCAGTTCTAATACTATAAGCATGTTGTGACAACCACAATTGTAAGAACTTTCCTGTTCGTCCAAGGTACACAGAATCACAATCATTGCAGGGAATCGAATACATGCAGGGAGTGCGTGTATCAGGGGAGTTTTTTATTAAATTGGATTTGATCGTACTATTAGTGAACACCAAATTTATATTAAGTTTCTTAAAAATCAGAGACAATTTTTCAAGTCCACTCGCATAAGGTACCACCAATGAGTTAATAATTTCTGGTTTCGCCTTATGGAAATACCGCATATATATATATATATATATATATATATATATATATATATATATATATATATATATATATATATATATATATATATATATATATATATATATATACTGTATATATATATATAATTTGTATATTTTGGTAGCAGTCTTTCTTGTAGACATATATGTTTGAATATGACCGAAAGGGTAAGATTAATGATTCTAACACGAATTTTCTCAATATTTCTTATGTTTTTCTTCTTTGTCGAAGTATATATATATATATATATATATATATATATATATATATATATATATATATATGTCGTACCTAGTAGCCAGAATGCACTTCTGAGCCTACTATGCAAGGCCCGATTTGCCTAATAAGCCAAGTTTTCATGAATTAATTGTTTTTCGACTACCTAACCTACCTAACCTAACCTAACCTAACTTTTTCAGCTACCTAACCTAACCTAGCCTATAAAGATAGGTTAGGTTAGGTTAGGTAGGGTTGGTTAGGTTCGGTCATATATCTACGTTATTTTTAACTCCAATAAAAAAAATTGACCTCATACATAATGAAATGGGTAGCTTTATCATTTTATAAGAAAAAAATAGAGAAAATATATTAATTCAGGAAAACTTGGCTTATTAAGCAAATCGGGCCTTGCATAGTAGGCTGAGAAGGGCGTTCTGGCTACTAGGTACGACATATATATATATATATATATATATATATATATATATATATATATATATATATATATATATATATATATATATATATATATATATATATATATATATATACTTCGACAATGAAGAAAAACATAAGAAATATTGAGAAAATTTGTGTTAGAATCATTAATCTTACCCTTTCGGTCATATTCAAACACATATGTCTACAAGAAATATATATATATATATATATATATATATATATATATATATATATATATATATATATATATATATATATATATATATATTTATATATAATAGATAGATTGATACCTCAAATGTACAACACACTTGCATAAACCACAAGTTATATGTAACCAAAGGACTCCTCGTGAAGGAGTTGAACTTTAGCCTGGTGTATCAAACACACTGGCATATCCAGTTCGGTAACCACTTGACCATGACAGACTGTACAAAAATGTTGGAACTCATGAAGCTTTTATTCAACATCCGACAGCACTCGCTATAGCAAGAGATCACCAATCGTTTTCATCAAACAGTCACTATTGAGGAAAATGTGAGCCTCAAATGTACAACACACTTACATAAATCACAAATTATATGTAACCAAAGAACTCTTCCTCATGAAGGATTTGAACCTTAGCCTGGTGTATCCAAACTGTACTGGATATGCCAGTGTGCTTGATGTACCAGGCTATCTAAGGTTTAAATCCTTTATGAGGAAGAGTTCTTTGGTTACATATAACTTATGGTTTATGCAAGTGTGTTTGAGTGTGTATATATATATATATATATATATATATATATATATATATATATATATATATATATATATATATATATACACACACACATGACAGTGTCAGACCACGGAGGTAAATTGAAACAGGAATTTCCTTAAGTACTTTTGTATATTAATACATCTTCAGAAGGATTCCTTCTGAATATATATATATATATATATATATATATATATATATATATATATATATATATATATATATATATATATATATATATATATATATATATATATATATATATATATATATATATATATATACTGTATATGCAACTGAGTTTTCAGTTGCATATATGCCTGGAGACCGTTCAGGCTTGTTTGCATTTGCGTTCCTCACGTGTGCACCAAAGAATGAGGTGATTTGATAAAATACCATGCCCAAGATTACCATCAGAGTGCCGGCGGGAGGATGGGGAATTAGCCTCGGCTACCATCCTCTTTTGTCCGGTCGTGTTGGTCGAGTGGTTAAGGTGTCCTTTATGCCAGATGCAGAGTGCTCCTGGCAGTATGGGTTCGAGTTACTTCTGGGGTCACTTCATATATATATCAATCACACTGACTGTAAAATAATGGAAATACAATTAATCCGTTCCACCCCTGAAAAACACCAATATAAATTTTTATAATGTAATTATACAGGTAATTATTATAAAAGTTTTGTTTTACTGTTTTCAGTTTTACTTTATCTTATGAAGAGTCGTTTCTGGCTTGAGGGAGATGATTGGGAGGTAGGGAAAAGGAGAGGGGTTACGGTGCAGAAGGAGAATCCACCTCTGAGTCAAGTGGGCTCTCTCTTCTTGAGAATTTCAGATGGATGGATGGATGGAGAGGGGACCGGATGGTGAGGGGACTGGATGGATGGATGGTGAGGGGACTGGATGGATGGATGGTGAGGGGACTGGATGGATGGATGGTGAGGGGACTGGATGAATGGATGGTGAAGGGACTGGATGGATGGATGGAGGGGGGGGTAACTGGATGGATTGATAGGGGGGGATGGTGGAGGGGGACTGGATGGATGGTGAAGGGACTGGATGGTGAGGGGACTGGATGACTAGATGGAGGGGGGGGGAACTGGATGGATGGATGCAGGGACTGGATGTATAGTGAGGGGACTGGATGGATGGTGGGGGGACTGGATGGATGGATGGTGGAGGGGGGAATGGACGTATGGAGTGTGAGGGGACTGGATGGATGGTGGAGGAACTGGAGGGATGGTGGGGGAAATTAGATGGATGGATAGGAGGGGGGGGAAAGGGGGACTGGATGGATGGTGGGGTGAACCTCCATCCCCCACACTGCACCCTCCCCGCTATCCCCGTCCCACCACCGCTACCTTCATTCCCGGCACCACACTCTACCCGCTACCCCCATCTCACCACCGGACCCTCCCCGCTACCTCTAATCCTCACACCAGACCCCTACATCCCCAGCTGTACCCTCCCATCCACATCTGGATGGTATTAACGGAAAGCTGGCTTCCTTGGTACCAGCTGGTGGATTAGGAAACAGACTGCGTGACATTAAACTCTGTTATTTACTGACTGTGAAAGCCTGATTGACTGTAAATGGCTGAATGACTGTAAATGCCTGACTGACTGTAAATGCCTTGTCCATCCATCTGATAAGGATAAGCAGAGGGATGCTTATCCTTTGTGATAAAACAACAACACTGTCGTTGGAGGTGTCCGAGAATTTGCGAGAACCAACAGAAGGAAGAATCAAAGAAAGGAAGGAAGAATTTGCAAGAACCAACGGGAATGCTAGGAAGTGCCACGTGGGTTTCTCATTAACCGAGCGGAAGCTCGTCAATCAAGACAAATTTTCTGCGAGTGGCTCGCTCGTTACTTGAAATGCTCGTAGATGTGGCAGCTCGTCACCCGAGATTCCTTTGTAATATATATATATATATATATATATATATATACACACACACACACACACACACACACACACACACACACACACACACACACACACACACACACACACACACACACACACACACACACACACACAGGGTGTCAGAGTGGTTGACAAATGGAATGCATTAGGAAGTGATGTGGTGGAGGCTGACTCCATACACAGTTTCAAGTGTAGATATGATAGAGCCCAATAGGCTCAGGAACCTGTACGCCTGTTGATTGACGGTTGAGAGGCGGGACCAAAGAGCCAGAGCTCAACCCCCGCAAGCACAATTAGGTGAGTACACAGTGGTACCTTGTTTTTCAAATTTAATCTGTTTCCTGAGACATGGCGTAAGTAAAAAAATTGTAACTCGAAAGGAATTTTCCCATAAGAAATAATGTAAGTTGAATTAATCCGTTCTACACTCCCAAAAATATTAACTTCAAAATATATTTCATACATAATACACACATATTTTGTACCATAGTATACATCAATAAAGGTAAGTTATAGCTTACCTTTATTGATGACTCTTGTTGGCGTATGAAAGACGCTGAAGAAGGGGGGGGGGGGAGGGGGGGTGCAAGGAGTGCTGTTACTGTTTGGAAGGGAAGTCCCCCTTCCATAATAACATCAAACAGTGATGATGACTTTTTTGAGGTACTATCTCTCTCCTATGTTTTGCAAGCATACCACTAGGACCTGGTTGTGGCCCACAGCTTGCTTGTCTTACTAAGAATCTGTCTAATGACACTAGTTTTTCCCTACATTTTAACACTTGTCTGTAGTAAGACATCACACTGTCATTCAAAAGGTCAATGCAACGGCCTGCAACAGCTTTATCTGGGTGATTTTTTTTACAACAAACCTTTGCAGTTCTTCCAATACTTCTCACATTTTCTTAATGAGGAAGGGACATCCTCTACTGCCTCTACTCACTCACAACTATTTTCTTAGGATGAACCTTACCACTGATGTTCTTGGGTCCATGGCATGATATATAATAATTACTTTTATGTTCAAAAAACAAAAAAAAAGGAGAAAACAATGGAATTCTTCACAAAGAATTTAAGTGCATTCCTCACCAGGCTAGAGCCGCTGGTAAACTGAAGCTGCCATGCGCTCAGTCGACTCATACATGTATCAACTAAGTTGCAAGTCGAGGCAAAGGTCTTAAGACGAGTCAAATTTTCCAACGAAATTGTTGTCATAACTCGAAAAATTCATAAGTAGGGGAATTCGTAAGTCATGGTTCCACTGTGTGTGTGTCTGTGTGTGTGTGTGTGTGTGTGTGTGTGTGTGTGTGTGTGTGTGTGTGTGTGTGTGTGTGTGTGTGTGTGTATATATATATATATATATATATATATATATATATATATATATATATATATATATATATATATACAGTATATATGCAACCGACTATCACGAAACACTGATTATTGGTATGTGGAAAACCCACAGAGAAATGGGAGAGGGAGTGTTGAATGTTTCGGCTCGTTAGACCCTTTGGAGCACTCAACAACAGTATCTATTACTGTATACATATATATATATAATATATATATATATATATATATATATATATATATATATATATATATATATATATATATATATATATATATATATATATATATATATATATAATACATACCGTATATCAATTTCTTCTTTTCTTTTCTTTTCCTTTCCTTATTTTAGTAATTGATAATTAATTAAGTTATGGCAATATATCACACTTCACTATATACATATAAATGATGCACACTGACTCTTGTATGGAACGGAAATGTACAAACTTTGTTTTGTTATGAAAAGACCACTTTTTTCCTGACAAATGTTGGTGCTTGAAATTGTTGTGCTTTGTCATAATATTTATACATACAAAAATTAAGTGATGTAGATGAATCCCTATAGAAAGTTAATTTGTTTCTGGCAGTGTAGTAAATTTGAACTGTTCATTCCTGTATATACATAATATTTTTTATTTAATAGTAAACTGGGTTGACTTTGCAGTTATGCCTAAACTGCTGAACTGCTCATAGATATACTGCTCGGCTGCATAAGTGTGCACAGCTCGCACTCTCTTACACTCACTTGCTTTGCTCTTTGAGGGACTATCTCCAAGTTTGAGAAACTACAATTTGTTAGCTTCAGCTATAACACAGAAACCATCATCCTATGAACAAAAATGGCAATAAGCGATCAACTATTAAACCTCTTGTCAGTTTTGTAATATATTGTTAAGATATGAATTTCAATAATAATTCAGCCTTCATGAAATCAGTATAATTTTTTACCTCATATGCAATTGAGTTAAAGGTCCAAGATAATTTTCATTCTTTCTTTGAGGTTAAGTAGGGAATGATTCTAAATGCATCTCCAGCTAAGGTCTTCAGTTGCTGCTCATGTCCCAGAAGTAGAGGTCATTTGTAGGTGTTTCTGGATGCTATTTAGATACTTTTGAACGTAGTTGTTAATAGTTTGGTTCACTTTCCAGGAATGGTATTTAATTTACCTTTTATCAAGAACACACAGGTAATGGAGTTCATTAAATTCAACAGTTCTGTGATTCTGTTCAGAATTTATTTAATTCACCCAAACTGCACTTCCAGCATATAAAATATAACTGCCTTACCCTATTTTAAGAATGGTTAATGAAATTTTCATGCAAACAGAATTAACTGTTTAACAAAGAACCATGATTTAATAAGATCCTGAATAATGAATAGTTATATGTCCTCACATAACTCAGCATTATTGATTGCCAGTGAAGCAAAGAACACTAAGTTTAAAAGTTTTTTATTTTTAATTCAATTGGAAAAGATAGCTTAACCTATGTGCTAAAAGTAGCAATAATGAGAAACTGGTTCAAGAAAATTTAATTTATCACATTCCTGATAATCATAAGCTTTACAAGATTCATTCTGTAGTATATCTTATCAACATACTGTAAAGCAGTTAACTTGAAAATGTTTATTGGGGATAGCTGCGTGTGTGTAAAATTTCCATGTGCCTGGTTCCTGGAAGGTGATTCCAACATTTAGGACCACAAAGCCCGTGGTCGACAGGCTCTGGCTAAAGCCCTCTTTCTTGTTGCTTCCTCTCACTTGCCGTCTGATGTTGGTTGTCGAGAGACCCGAAACAAGCGACCTGATGTGACCCCAATGGCCCATGATTCACCTCAGCTTCGCTAACTTAGGTAATTTTTGTCCAAGACTTTCCACCAAGAAGCCGACATTCTGGGGCAGTAACTACAGCTGATACTGTTTCCCTTTTTTTTTTTTTTTACTACTTATTCATATACTTATATTTATTTTTTATGAGATGCACTGAAACATGTGAAGCAGCTTTGTATCAAGGCCTCTGTAACTGGAACCAGTTAGATATTCTGCAATAGACTTACTCTCATAATAACAAACCAGTTTTATAAAACCAGTCAAATTAAACTAATTTGTGGGTATAAAACTGCTGAGAGATTCTTACCCCTTATTCATTTTCATCCTATAAAATTCATCGTTTCATTCATTGTTTCTGCCCATATTTAGATATCAGTTTGTAGCCCCAACATGTCGGCAACCCCTTGGATTCCTTTGCCTGTGATCCATACTTTACTGTCTTGTCTGTAGTTGAGCATGTGGATGGTTGGTGTGTCACGTATGAGGCCACTGCCCGTGATCTGGGCCATGGAAAGGTTTGTGCCAGTGCCTGTAGCCATCACAAGCTTGAGGTTGTAGTCATTATAAACTATATACTATAGCTAATCACCATTACAGATTGCTAATACTAGTATCCTATTTTCAGGTACATAAAGCTGTAGCTACATCCCCCATCCAGGAAGGTCCTCAAGAAAAACGCCCAGGTCATCACCACGCTCATCCTACCAGTCAAAGTCCCAGCAGCAAGCCATCTCAAGCAGGGCCTCAGGCTACTGTTGCAGCAGCTGCAGCTGCTGCAGCAGCAGTCGTACAGTCCCAAAAAGGTGGTTCTCATGTACGCTTCTTAGCTGATTATCGTTCGTCCAACTTGGATAAACAGCGGACGGATCAGGAAAGTTCTGAATCTGAAACAGAAAATACAACAAATGATGAGGAGGCTCACACAACTGAGAAGTTCCTCTTGCTCACTGATCAACTTTCCGTCGACACCAAGAAGCACCTTTCCATCAAGGACATTGGGGTTATTCTTGATCGACTATCTTCCAAAATAGTTGATGTAGAAAAACTAGATCGTGAGGCAGAGGAAGAAGATTGTTTTAACTGGACAATCAAAGCTACAATCCGAGGTGATACTCTAAGAGAACTCGGTGTAGTATATAATGGTCACTATTATTCCATTAGTGAACACCCAGGTTATGGTCAGAAAAAAGAGGAGGAGGAGGAAGTAACAGAAGCCAAGGAGGCAGAAAAAGAACCCGTCTGACTGTTCAAACTGTGTTCAATGGACAAACTTATTTTTTTGGTTTGATGGTGATAATGCCAGGCTTAGGAATGTAGTGATCGACAAAATATGTTTGTTGTTTGTTGAAGAGTAAAGCTGTTGACATAAACAGGTTATGAGTGTTACATGAAGAATGTAAGGAAAGTTAGAATAGTGTTGAGTGATTGAGTGCGACTTTTCAAGAGTTCCCTCACTGCAACAAACGTGGCCTGCCACCCTCGGATGTCCGCAGCAGTGCCGCCACAACAACAAGTCATGTGCTCTTGTTTCTAGTGTACATAGGCGGGAGGAGGCACTGCGACCACCAATGCCGCGTGACAGGTGCTGGCTGTCTCCCCAGTGTCCTGCCAGGTTAGTCATCTCATATTTCCTGTACTCATTTTCTGTTTAGGTCAAATGGGCTTTTATTTACTAAGGTTCTGCAAAAAAAAAAAATATTTAAGCAGCCAGAAATTGTTAGTTAAGTACTGTATTGTTCTCATTATGAAATTACCTAAGTGTAGTTACAGGATGAGAAATTACCTAAGTGCAGTTACAGGATGAGAGCTATGCTTGTAGTGTTCCATCTTCCCAGCACTCTTTGTCACATAATACTTTGAAACTACTGTACTGATCGTTCTGGCCTCCACCACTTGTTCCAACTGTCTACAACTCTGTTTACAAAAGTGAATTTTCTGAAAAATTTTTGGCAGCTTTGTTTAGTTAGCTTAAATCTGTGACCTCTTGTTCTTGAAGTTCCAGGTCTCAAGAATTCTTCTTTATCAATTTTGTCAATTCCCATTACTTTTTTGTGTGTAGTGATAATATTGCCCTTACTCCTCTATCTTCTAGCTTTGGCATATTTAATGCCTCTAATCTCTCCTTGTAACTCTTGTCTTTCAGTTCTAGAAGCCATTTAGTTATGTCTTTGCACCTTATCCAGTTTGTTGATGTGCTTGTTAAGATATGGACACCATACAACTGCTGCATATTCCAACTTTGGTCTCCCAAAGGTCGTTAACTTTGGTCTTTAGTATTTTGCCATCCATGCATTGAAAATACAAGAATATAACAACTCTTGTATATATCTCAAAAAAAAAACAAAAAAAAAAAAAAAATTCTGAAATTAGAAATTATAGCAAAGGCTATAATAGCACACTATGTTTTTTATGTGGTCCTCTGGTGACAGTTTTCTATTTAGAATTACCCCTAGATCTCTTTCTATATTAGAATTCTTTAAACCTTTTTTACAGGATTTGTAGGTTGTGTGTGGTCTGTTTTCTCCTGTTCCACATTCCATAGCATGGCATTTATTCTCATTAAATTCCATTTGCCAAGTGGTGCTCCATACTGTTATTTTGTCCAGGTTTTCTTGAAAGCCTGGAAATGAAAAAATCATCTAGATTTCTTACCTTCCCAAGTATCTTAGCATCATCAGCAAACATGTTTTTATAATTCTGTATTCCTTCTGGTAGATCATTTAAGAATCACTGTGGCTCTGTCATAGTAGCTTTGTTACACAGGATCTACTTGATATGGAGTACTAGCAGTGCCTGCGTGGGTACCCAAAAATAAAGATAAATAACAATAATAAAATAAAAATATATAGGAAATCAGTATGACCCATGAGGAGGATTCAAATGCACTCACTTGGTACTCCCAAGCTAGCATTCTAGACTATTAAATGCAACCTGACTCCCAGGTTACATTGCTTTTGATCATTTCGAGGTGTAGTGGTCTAGGGCGCTAGCTTGGGAGTTCCAAGTGAACAGGTTCGAATCCTCCTCATGTCTTCTATTGATTTTCTCATTGATATGTCACGTCACTGTAAGTTCATTGTGCATACAAAGACAGATTAAATATGTGTAGTATACTGTATGCAGCTTAGAACAGTAGACATGGGAAGTGGGATAGTCATTTGAGCCAGTGGGAGTAGGGAATTAGGTCCCCTTGATTTGATTATTGGTCTCCGAGAATATATTCGTGTCTCGTTATCTGCAAGTGGCTGAATACACTATCCTTAGGTTTGATATGGTACTGTTTATTTGTAATCCAATGTATTTAGTGACATACTAAATATTTATGTTACAACACTCTAATATGCATATATTTTCCCAACAACTCTAGCAAAGTATCAGTTCCTAAGTGTTGTGCCTAGATAGAGTAAGTGTTTCTTTTCAGTTAAATAACTTTTTGCATTTTTTGATGGATGCTGTACAGTATTTGAGTTCAATTTTTTTAGACAATTCAGTACCTCAAAACCACCTATTCCAATTCTCTTTGATTTGAAAATCATATGTGGAGTGATTTGTTTTGTTTTCTGCTTTGAAAAATTTATATTGTGTGTTAGTAGATGTCTTTTTTAGCTATAATCTCTGCTAATATCTTTGTAGTAGGGTGGTGAGATTAAACCAGCATACTGGGTCACCCCAAATGCATGCCTTACCCATGGACCATGATATGGTCCATGGAAAATATCCAATAAAGTGCAAGGAAATACATTGTACAGTACAGCCTGTGCACACAGGGTTTTGGGGGGGTTTGCAGGTCACTGGAGGGTGAGCTGGAAATTACAGGTGGCCAAGGGGTGGCACATGACCAAGTGCAGGTAGGCTAGCAGCCAAGAGTGGGTGGGCAGGCAGTCAAGAGCGGGTGGGTGGTCAAGAGTGGACAGGTAGCTGAGAGTTTCTGGGAATATAATATAGTGCTCAGAGATGTATCAAAAACTTTTGATAAAGTCTGGCACAATGGTATAAAATACAAGGAACTAGGGCTTTCACAGAGCCTGGCTGACTGGGCTGTCTACTGGCCACTACTGGTGCCTTCCCACTTACCCCTCTCTCTCCCCCTTCCCACTTACACCTCTCTCTCTCTCTCTCCCCCCTTCTCACTCACACCTCTCTTTCTCTCTCTCTCTCTCTCCCCCTTCCCACTCACACCTCTCTCTCTCTCTCTTCCCCCTTCCCACTCACACCTCTCTCTCTCCCCCCTTCTCACTCACACCTCTCTTTCTCTCTCTCTCTTCCCCCTTCCCACTCACACCTCTCTCTCTCTCTCCCCCTTCTCACATTCCATCTCCATCTCCATCTCTCTCTCTCTCTCTCTCTCTCTCTCTCTCTCCACTGACACCACAATTTATTATAAATTCTTCATTTTGATTATGGAATATGATAGAGCTGTGTGTTACAAGCAACTGAAATGGTAACATTTTCTCAGATAATTTGGTGAAAAGCAGACATTGAGTGAACTACTGTATCGAGGTGGAGCATGGAGGCGCCAGCCACGTGTTGCAATTTAGATGATAACTCGGGCCAGAGCTCTCCACTGACACCACCTGCCTCCCCTGACAATGCCTACCACCACTGACACCACTTGTCTCCCTTGACAACACCTTCCACCACTGATACCACTTGCCTCCCCCAGACAATACCTTCTACCACTGACACCACTTGTCTCCCCTGACAACACCTTCCACCACTGACACCACTCCTCACAGAGGTGCAAGGAGCAGAGGAAATAGGTACCAAAAAAGTAAGGCAAGCTAAAACAGCAACAGCAGTGTAAAATATAATTATGAACCTAAAAAAAAGGGAAAAAATAAACCCAATCTAAAATAGAATATGGTAAAACCATAACACACAAAAAAGGTAACCTGATCTCTTTCTAACTTCAATCACTACCAGGTGGCTCCCCTTAGCTGCAGGTCTTTCTTAATCATGATGTTCCTCAGTTTGCAAATCAATTCTTTGAATCCCAATTTTCAGATAAGCGGAGGCAATCTTTCAGACATTATCCTACAAGGATCATTATAGTTGCATATTGTTCCATTTTTTCCCCTCCCATGTCATGAAAATCAATCTGGGTTGAGCTGAATGTACCTAAGGTTAGCCTTCCCTAGGTGCTCACTAGTGTTGCCCTCTGCCCTGACAGGGTTGCCTACCCCTGCTGGTTTTAGATGTCAGTATATATCTGAGAGGCTGGCTGCTTGTTGGAGAATGCCTCACCATTGGTAGTACATTGGTTATCACAAAATGATACTAAAACTAAAAATATTCTTCACACAGCAGAACGTTATACATCACTGCCAGCTGCCACTTGGACATGTAAAACATTATATCAATCCTACACCTAACTAGGATACAAGATAGCACCACAAATATAACAGTTAGTCTCAGCACTTAGCTACTCATGGATGGCCATGCCAATGCAGCCTAGTATTGTTGGGATGCAACCTAGTATTGTTGGTATTGTTTGATCTACTCCTCTGCTTGTTGCATCTGGTTCTTTTGATGCGGGTGTATCACCATTTGTGTGGTGATCAGGTGGATTCTTTCATGGTGTCTTACCTGCGGTCCTTGTCTCGGCAACAGTATGAGGTGTCTTGCAGTCTTTTCGCCATTTCCTCTCCTCATATCATGTGGTGCTGGTGGAGCCACTCCAGCTTGTGTTCCAAAAGCTTTCTTGTTCTTTGTTTCACCTCTGGCATCTCATACGCCACCTGAACTGTCATGACCCTTGGACAGGGTGCTCTCTCTCTTGTCAGTTTATGGTGGCCCTTTAGGTTCGAGACTGCTTCCAGAAGGCTCTGTTTCTGTTGGTATTGACCTCTGGGGGTCGTGTTGGTGAGCTTCATGCTCTCCTCCGGTGCAGAGGTTTTTCTGCTCTTTTGGTCCTGGTGAACGTTTTGTTCAGTTGCAGCCATCTCCTAATTTTCTGGCGAAGAATGAGACGGAGGGCTTCCGGAAGGGTCCGTGGATTATTGATATGTTTGTATGTATGTATGTGTGTATGTATATATATATGTATGTATATATGTATGTATATATATATATAAGACCCTTAGCCTCGGAGGAAACCACACATAACGCATTAATGGAAATGTTTAGGTCCCCTCCAATACAGTTTCTGTGTGCTTTTCTCCTACCACCCCCTTCCTTTTGTGTTTTTTGTGCTTTATTATGTATTTAATGGTTACAAGATATACATGGGTTGATACAAAAAGTGCTTAAAGGTTATGTATCTCTTGAAAAAGACGACAATGGGAAACATTGATAAATGTCACAGACAGGTTCGATCATTGTTGCAAGTCAAACACTTCTTCGAATTCCTCAGAAGTTGGACTAGTGCCCAAGATGCAACAGGCTTTTCCCCTCTGAATCGCAACACTGAGGCACTGGAACAAGAAACTTGTTGCTCTCTGATCTTTTGTAGTGCCGATCAATTTGTTCCCCAATTCCTTCAGGAACGTCAATGCACATTTTCCCCACGAACCGAGGGTCTCTGAGCCGATCAGAACAAAGCTGTAGCAGTGTGCCAGACCTCTGTATTTAATAATTTTCTGCGATTTCCTGAAAGAAGTAGTGCCACCCCTTCACGTGTGCTGTAGTGGAGGTAGGTACTGGCCAGTGTGGCAGTGCACGTGTAATCCCACACCACTTGCTTACCATCCTTCCAAGGAAGCAAGGTAACCCCATCTGGACGCTTCTGAGGGTCGTTAGATATGAATAAGTGTGGTTCTCTTTGTGCCAGGCAGCAGGCTGTGGCGAGGCTCCTCTTGATGATGTCATTGACTTCTTCATGTCTTGCAATCTTACCCTGTGATTTACGACATACCAGACCATGACAACCATATTGGTCTGCCATCTCAGTTCTGCAGATGCACCTATGTTCGGTAAGGATGGGGGCGGCAAGGCGAAGGGCAACTCCAGTGCGGAGAGTGTCATGATTGAGGCGAGTTCCCAGGGCTGCATTGGGCACAGCAAATAAAAAATCCCCAGGCATGGGGTGCTGTTACCACTAGGAGGCAGGCTTTGTTTTCAGCATCTGCATTGTCAATTATTGCTGTGACAGTCTTTTCCATTATGGGACTATCCCAGTGGGCCTGCTTGTGGTCTTTTGGGGCTTGTGGTCGGGGTAGAGGGTGTGCAATGGTTTTCCCATTGTCTAGCTGCTTCGATGAACGTTTGATCATTAGTTCTCGCTGTGTCTCTCATACATTCTGGTAAGATCTGCCCTACAAATTCGTTGGCTGCTGTACACGAGGATAAGAATGCTGGAAGTGCTACCTCAGTTGCCTTTCATATGCTTATCCCCCCAAATCTCACTGGTAGTGTTGCTTGGTCCCACTGACTGTCATCTAAATCTAGGTTGAGCGCCTTTCTGAATATTGACCTGAGGAGCTCATCATATTGATTTAGAAGTGGTTTGCCAAAAGTGGGTGCACACCTAAAAAGAATTTTAGCCTGGGCAAGGTAAGGCACTTTGTGAGAAGGTAGAGGGTATCATGGTAGTCCAAGTCCCCTAGTCTCTCTTCCATCCTCTTTAGGTCATTAAACTTTTTGTCAAGGACTGCAGCAATGGCATTGTGGCCCAGAGGTGCTCCAAGTAGTGTGCTGTCGGTGGGTTTAATGACTGAGGCTTCTGGTAAAACTGATTTCACTGCTCTAATGATTACTTCACTAGATGCAATAATTTCGCACTTGGAGGGGTTAAGAACGAGACCCATGGTCTCCCCCCGTGTCTTCACCAACTGCAGGTCTTCCAGCAGGGAGTCTTGTGTGCCTGCCAGAGTGCCATCATCCAGGAACCAGATGTTGAGCTCACTGGACAGTCTGGTTGTAATTTCTCGAACCACTATGCAAAAGAGGAAGGGTGCAAGTGGGTCTCCCTGTTGAATTCCCTCTGCTGAGGTGACTTCATGTTTGCCAAACAGGAGGGTTGAGTCTTTGCTGTAACCTGCTGACACAAACAGGAGAATGCTTGGGCAATGTTCCTGGATTGCGGTGAGGACAACTTCCCTTTTGACCGAGTTGAAAGCGTTTTTAAAATCTAATTTTACTACTGCCTGGTCTTCAGTAAGAGAACTAATGTAGGCTCATGCTGCATGGACCGCTGCTTCACAGCCTCGGGGGACTCCAAACCCCAGCTGGTTGGGTTGCAGCATGGTGGCTGCTTCCATTCGAATACTTCTGACAGCAGCCCTTGCAGCTAGCCGGCGAAGGATATTACTGACGGCGATAGGTCTGATCCCTCCCCCCTTCTTTTTCAGGGCACATAGGGATGCACTAAAGAAGATTGGTTTGATTTCATCAGGGATTAACCCAGCGAGGCAGTTGTTGATAAATGTTGTGATTTCTGTCAGGAGTGCCTCTGCAGCTGGGCCAAGAACAGGGTTCACCATTTCCTTCACATGTTGAGGTCTTACCCCTGTGTAGCCTCCTGAGGAGCCCAGGGGAAATGGAACAATAGCTTTATAAACCTCTGACTCCCGGAGGACGAGAGGTTCCTGGTTAGGGGGTCACCCTGATCTGTGGGGGAGGTCCCCCTATGGCCCTGAGGGGGTGTTTTTCTCTCAGTGCTTGGGCTGTGGTTTCATCCCTGGGCAAAATTCTGTCCTCACTTGTGATCAATCTGAGTGCCCCGACTGTATTGCCCGCTTCAATTTTCTTGCTGACTTGGGTACCTAATTTTCTGTTGTCGCTGATTGTCTTACTTGGTCTCCCTCGGTGGTGTTTGGTGTGTTTGGGGAGGCGGACTAGGTTGTCAACCCTAGAAAATCCCTAATTGCTTTATTGACGGATGAGGCCAGTGTCTTGCCTCCTCTGTCTGGTACACCTAAGCATGCATTGCCAAAAGTAACAGATTGTGCCAGGCTTTGATAGTATCTGGTTCATCAAGGTTATTTGACCCTCTGTTGACTTTTCCAATGAGGGCTGTGTATTTCCCGGCAGCAAATGGGCGAGAGGCCTTTGGGATGTGGGTGAGTGTCCTGGTTCACATTTCTTTAATTGCCTCTAGCAGGTCGTCTGTTGCAATGTAATCTGTTGTGATTTGCACTGGTGCATCAGGCTCCTGAGTGCTGCCTCCTTCCATGGGAGGCCTCCCTGACCCATGACAGTCACCATGCTGGCGTATGACTCTGGAGTCCGAGTTGATGCTGATGTTGCTCCCACAAACACTGCATGTGCCTCTCCTTTGGTTGGCTTCAGGAGGGGTGAGCTGGCTGGCAGCGACCTCTTCTGCCATTCCCTTAGGTGAAGTGACTGTCACCTTTCACTGGAGTATTTGTCTCTCCCTCCTGGCTGGGGGGGACCAGGTAATCTCCTATGACTCGTGGGGGTTGGGAGGCTGCGCTGGCCCGGTCTGGGAGGGGGGGGGGTGGGAAGGCGCGACCACCCGATTGTTGGAGGTGGGGGCGGGGGAGCGGAAGACACTGCACCCCACTGTGGGGGGTGGGAGACACTACACACAGGGGGTGGGGGGAGCAGGAGACACCACATTCTGGGGGGTGGGGGGGAGGGTTGGAGTGGCACTTAACACTTGGATAATTTCCTTTTGCCAATAAACACTGGTGAATGTGTTCTGGCTCACTGGGTTTGGTGCACTCAACACGATACTCGCAATGTTCACCACAGGGCTGGACTGTGCTGGGCTGAAGAATTTTGTATGTGCTTATTAAAGATGCAACCATTAATTAAATTGTTGTGTTCAAAGAAGCAAACCCAAGTTTCACAGTAAATTGGAAAACACTTAGAATTCATGTTATTCTATTGGAATGCAATACTGTACAGTATTTTAAATTGTGAATGTATTTTGAAACAAAATGTTAATTGTTTTTGTATTAAAAATTTTATAAAACAATTATATTAACACAAAATCATTACAAAATATATGCACTACGTTTGTAGCCAGATTTAAAGTGAAAATGTTCATCATTTCTTCTATTAACAGTACAGTAATTAGTAAATAGAAATGAACAATAAATACACTTGTAATATTTTATTCAAAAGTATGAGTTAATTATTATTTATTAACAATTACTTCTTTCCACATCTATTTTGTTAATTTACCCATTGAACCTAATATGTGTCAGCCAAGTAGGGGTTCCCAAGGGGTTATAAAATATTTCAAAGGTTCTTCAAAACAAATAGGGCTTGGAAACACTGAATAGGGAAATGAGGGTGGCATGGTTGATATTAGATGAGTGGAATGGTTATCTTGGTCTTGGGGTTATCTTGAGATGATTTCAGGGCTTTGCGACCCCAACGGCCCAGTCCTCGACCAGGCCTCCTTTTTGTTACACGTGCTCAGGAAGCAGCCCGTAGCAGCTGTCTAACTCCCAGGTATCTATTTACTGCTAGATGAACAGAGGCATCAGGGTGAAAGAAACTCTGCCCATTTGTTTCCGCCTCCACCGGGGAATTGAACCGGGAACCTCAGGACTATGAATCCGAAGCACTGTCCACTCAGCTGTCATGATAGTTATACTGTAGCTAAAAGAATAAGGTAATAGTTATAGTTGTAAAAAAAGATAACAGCATTGAAGACTAAGGATAAGACAAAATGTTAAGAAACTTTAAATATTATATTTAAAACTAAAACTATAATGGTGTTGATTGTACATAATTAATAATCTGGCTTACGAGCTACTCATGCCCATGCCACTTTTGGGTGGGTTAATTTTCATCAATCAGATACAGTAATCGGATTTATAGTCAGTATAAACTTATAACATTGATAATAAAATGACAGCTAGTGTAAGATAAATATATGGGCAAATGACTGGGAAATTAATATTGGGATTGTGGATTTACATTGGTATGAGTGAAAACAAAGTAGTGAAAGGTAAGGAATGACGTGGCTATTAAAATGTGCATTTTAGGAATTAGTAGAAGTATTATAGCTTTATTTATAGCTTTTCATTGATCCTGTATATTCACCATTTAAGATACAGAATCACAACAAAATATAATATAATGTGCGTGATACAGTTAATTTGGTACTTGCAACAAATTATCTGATGTTTATATCTCAAGAGATGTACTGTGCAAGAGTTAAGGATTACTTTAATTATATTTTATTGCTGATAAATTTTTGCATGCACAGATGACATTATGAAGGTTAATAAATTATTTATGATACAAGAAAATGTTAATGTCATTCAGGAGCTTCACATTTACATTAATTTGTAAAATCATATTTGAAATGATAATTTTATCAGCTGTACTTCTTTGTGATTATTTTTAGCATATTTTCTCATTCCCATACTATGTCTACATAAAAAACACTGGCTAAAATATTTCTCTCTTGCATTGCAGGGCCTATCACGCTTGTATTTAGAAGACAATCGTCGAGCTACCCTGCAGGCAGGCTTTAGCGTAGCTTCTGACCATCGCACGTCACTTGTTATATGGACACTAAGGCGAAAAGTATTAGATAACCCTCAAGTGTTCACTACCCAGCCCAGCAGAATCCTTGTTGATACTGTGGCAGCCAAGCCAGGTCAGAGAGTTCTACTTGAGGTACTGACAATGTGTCTGGGTCTGGGCAAGACTCACTATGATTGTGTTCCATTGTGGGTGGTGTGCCAGCCCAGCGGACCCTTCCTACCTACATGCCCACACCTGAGAATGAACAAGATTTGATGCAAATAATATACGTGGAAGTAATACATCCATCCTTTTATGGATTACAACTTAACTGAAGATATTTATAGAACTCGAGTTTATACCGCCAAATTTAAAAAGCCTATATTTTAATTCAGTAAATGAACCTTCAATAAGTGTTTTACACATGTGCCAGGCTGACACAGCAATGGAAAGATGTTATGTGGTGAGGTGAATGCAGAATGATATGCTCAAAACCAATGTGTAATGAAGACTTTCACTAAGAATTTTTTTAAAGTTCTTGATAATAATGCTGTTAATAGTAAATAAACAAAGGTGACAGTTTTTAAATGGAGTGAAAATGTTTCTATTAATACACTCAATGATGACAACAAAGACAGAGGCCAGAAGATAATGTTGGTATTCTC
Organism: Procambarus clarkii; assembly: GCF_040958095.1. Classification (NCBI taxonomy): domain Eukaryota; kingdom Metazoa; phylum Arthropoda; class Malacostraca; order Decapoda; family Cambaridae; genus Procambarus; species Procambarus clarkii. Next base: position 32,812,116 of record NC_091170.1, read on the forward strand.
TGCACCTGTGACCATCAAGAGAGTATTTGTGTCTCTATCAGAGATTCTGAGCCTTATTTACTACCCCAATAATACTCCATTTGCCATATGTTGTGAATAAGAAAATAAGAAACATTGGGATGTGACAAGTACGGCTCAGAATACTTGATAGAGAGTTTGTTTTGTTTTAGAACTCAAGGAATGTGGCATTCGGTCTGTAGTAGATCAGGGGTGTCTTGGTGCCCATCGCAAGCGCTGTGCCTTCCAATCATGTACACTGAAAGCAATTTTGTTTCCTTAGATGAGGAACTGCGCTTGGATGAAGTAATGTCGGTACGCCTGTGCATAATTTTTGGTGCAAGTTTTGTGCATCTGTGGAGAGATTAGGGGTTGTGGGCCTTTGTGGGCTGTTAAAAAAGGCAGATCATTGTCCCTGAATATTGTGAACTTTTTAATAAGGACATTTACTGAGTGAAACAGTAAATTTGTGACTTTTGTAGGTGACAGAATGAGGCAAAATTGCAGCCATGGTGGCATTGCAATATAAATAATATTTGGTCTCTACTGATACCGACCAGGGCTCACATCTGACTACAATAAGCAAATTCAAAAGACAAATCTTGGGTTCTATGAAGCAGATGTATTACTCTTGACATGTCATTTGGTATGGATGCTGTATAGTCTCATTTGGTAATGCTATTTGTCTAAGGTTTGGCCTTATTGGGTAATTCAGTTTATTAAAAGCTGAAAGGTTTGATTAGAGCCTTCATGGATAACTCCATTTGGTTTACTCTCTGCTTAATTCATAAGTAAAGAAGTACTAAAATCCCAAATAAAGAATACACTCACTGACAACTCCACAAAAATATAAATTTGTTGGCCCTACTTGCTTCAAAGCATTTGCCGAAGAAGCTACCCTAAAGAGAGAGTTTCTGTTTTTTTATTTTTTTTTTTTTTTACAAAATCTTCAAAAAAACTTGGATTTTAGCAGACCGTTGAGCAGTGATCTGTACTGGCAATACTTGATTATGGTCAGTTCGGACTTTTTTATTTGTTTGGAGAAGCTGCGGTGTTACTCTATTATTGTTAATACATCTCGTCGCCAAGAAAAATGCACAGTGGTCTTGATCAAAGATAATATATCAAATATAGTATGAATAATTTAGGGAAAATTGTAGGATCTTTAGAATTGTTAGGACGGTATTTTAAGATATCATTTCCATATTTGTATGTCGAAGTAACTTGCAAGCATTTGGTTTGCCGTCTGCTTTCAATAAAAAAGAGCAACCCCGTTGTTCTGGACTCCAATAATCGCTTTTGTTACTTGGCAAAACAAATGTTAGCAGGAGTTTCTTAGAATGGTTAAAGTCTGGTTATCAATATATAAACACAAATCCAATAGTGTCAATATTTATTGTTGGTAATATTATGCCATTTTAACAACGCACAGCAGATATTCATATGGTCCGGTTTGTGTCGAATCTTTCATTCCTGGCTACTTTTCCGTCACTGCTCCGGTTTCTCCCTTTAAAAAGATGTTGTGACTTAGGTTTAGAAATGTCTTTACTATGTTCCCAATTTCACAGTAATATCGCAATGCCTATTATATTATTTAATGTTTAATGACGTGGTTGTTCAGCTTAGTACTCTAGCTCTGACGATCAAGTAGTGAAGCCCCTCGCTCGAGCAAAGACAGTTTCTATGTCTCTCCATTAATACGGGTCAAAACGCACAATATCACACACACGCTACTTTGCGTTTAGTTTAGCTTCTCGTGTTGCGTTCTTGGGAGGAGAAGGAGGAGGAGATGAAAAGATGATGATGATGATGATGGTGATGATGCAGGAGGAGAAGGAGTAGGAGTGTCCCGCTTCGTACTGCCCTTCTTGTGATGATGGTCCAAATTCTTGACCACTCTTGAGTTCAACTCGACACTTGCCAGACAATTTGCAATGCTCACAGAAACCTAGGCCAGCCCATCAGTAATAACCAGTTGAATGATGCAGTTGTGTTAGAGTGAATTCTCAAGAGCTGGTTAGGAATCAGGTCTGACATAGCCATATGGTATAGGGCCTCATTCGTCGTCGTCGTCGTCGTCTCGCGTCACTGGTGCTCATGAGCTGCTCTTTGTACAGAGGCAGAAACTGACTCTTCTCGAGACTAATGCGGCTTTGTTTTGGACTAGTTAGGATGAATGCGCTGTATTGCTCTCTCTTTAGAAAAAAAGCTGTGCAGCCAGTGTCTGTGAGCCTGGTGTGGTAGCTTAGTTTGTGACTGGGAGAACTGGCCTTGTGGGAACATTGTTTGAGGCTGACAGATGCTGGCTGCACACAATACACCTGCGACACACATTTGGGTGCCATGGTGTGGCTGCCGCAAGCTTTGTTCTTCATTGAGGTTGTTCTCAATAATTTATTGAATGAAGCGTTTATTGTTATTTTAGCCCATTTCACTGTGTTCCGCCAGAAAGTCGGTGTACGTGGTTTAGGCTCTGTCATTCCCCTTGGTTAGTGTCTGTGCTTATGCATGAGTACATGAAGTAACCTTTTCTCTTCATTGGACAGTTATGCATAGTTTTGAATATAATTAATCAAAGACGATCTTTAGGGTGGACAGTTCATTTGACATCTTTGTAAGCAGCGTTCAGGGGCTGATATGCAGCCCCCAGAGAGAGAAATGTTGTATAGTTGTTGTTGGAGTGATAATCATCTTGGAATTTGGTTTCAAACAATGTATAATTTTTGTAGACTATCTAGTGGTCACAACCTTTTCTGTGATTGTACATGCAATTCCAGGTCAGCAACAGTTTAAAGACCTTGTTATGTGGTCTTAAACAGTCATTGCACTTGTAATTTACTTGCAAATGCATGTTTTTTAACTGCCACAGACAACAATTAGTACATCACAATAACCAACATGTGACCATAGATTAAAATAGAGACTATCACAATCTCGACAGAATACAAGAGATTTCCACATGGTAAAGTGACCATTACGTACTACTAGAATAAAGGCTATTATTGTGCTACAACACGCTCACACTGCCAGGGCGGGCCTTGGGGACGTGGGCGGTTCCTGGAATCCCTCCCCCCCATCCCCCCCAAGTCCCACCACCCTTTGACACGGGTCACATCCTGCGTGTCCACTTGATATGGAAGTAAAGAGGTCAGACATCACTTGTGCGTCTTAATTCTCACCTTGTATGTGTTATCTTTCTTTGTGCCTATATTTACTCTTGTACCCACAGCTACTGTCAAGATTAATTTGGTGTATCGATGTGACTTAGCAGAAACCATCTTCACAATGCATCAGTCAACAGAAGGACTCCAAAGAATGAATGTTTTTTGTTTTGTTAAAGTGACGTGTAAGGTCAGTATTAAAGAGTTTTTGTATAAATAAATTCTAAACCACAACAGTTAACCTTAAATCACTGTACTATATTGCTTTGATGAAATCAGACAATTGAAAATTAGGAGCAAGATACAATTAAATTAGTTGTTAACCCCCTCAAAGAGCAGCTACCATCAAAATTGACACCTCATCTATGTAGATAAAACAAAATCTAATTGAATGATATATTTGCATACAAAAGTAAGGAAAAAAAAGTATCCAAGTCATTTCTGGTTGTGCACACAGTAGGAAGAAGCCAGATGGTGGAGTATTTTGAATACATCAACACGATGTAAACAAATTGCTGAATTGTGGTGAAAAGACTTGTGTTCAAGTTGAATGGTTTTCATATTCATTGTTTCACTAGTTTACAGTGTTAAATAACTCAATTTATATACACATAATTAAAAAAGTTATTCAATTATTGCATATAGACCTACAGTGTAATATGATGATAACTAACTTTGAGGGTCAGGGATTATAGGAAACGTACTGCAGCACAAATGAAAATATTTTAATATGATTAGTTTGTCAATATACTGAATCTTGTTATGAGGTCATCAATTACTTTATAAAGCTTAGGTGAAGGTATATTATGTTCTAAATATTCAGTTCATTCCTTTTCAATTAAAACCAATTTTATTGTTTTAAAATTACAATTTATGCATTCATTGCAACAATCATGGTCTTTTTGTAGAATAGGTCTATATAATATGCTTTACAGCACAGTTGAAAATTGTTATCCTTGGTCATTATTGTGTCCTTGTGAAACATTATTCAGTGAAGTTTTGGACACCATACGGTGTCCAAAACACAATGAACACAAATTCTCATGGGAGTGTACAGAGAAGAATGATTAAATTAATCCCAGGCATTAGAAACCTCCCTTCAAAAGAAAAACTAAGACAGCTCTATTTAAATTCCATAGAAAGGCATAAAACAAAATTTGAACTTCATTGATAATAATATTTTTTTTAAATGTACAGTACTACACATCTATTTAATAATAACCCTATAGTGCATGCAACAAATTATTCCCCCAAATTTTTTCTTCCTGATACTGTTGAAATGCTTTCCCTAATCACGGGAAACTAAAAGGAAACAAAATTGTATGTAACTTAGCTTGGTCGTGATGGAGCAAGGAAATTTCACAATCCACAGGTACTGAGTGAATAGACACCTGGTAGTGCTTGGCCTAGAGGCAGCCGTGGTGCAAGAGTTCCTACAAATATATTTTTTTACATATTTCTTCCAATATTCTGAATGGTTTTTATTTTTTTTAGTACTATTATTCAATAATGTGTAATTTGAGAAATTTATATAATTAAATGTGTGGAACATTGCTATGCTAAAAAATATTACAGTAGTTACATGTTTATTATATTTTTAGAACAATAACTTAGTGTTTTTGCTGTTATTATACTGTTTTATATATAATATATATATATATATATATATATATATATATATATATATATATATATATATATATATATATATATATATATATATATTATGTACACATTTTTGTGCATCATGACAAACCACAAAGCAGGCCTGGTGAAGGTTATAATTTTGTGACCATGGTCCAAGGTGAGCCTAGCACCATACACATCTTGCGCCAAGATGTGTCCCCTTGGCATAGTGGTCTGGGTTCATATCCTCGTTGGGGAGGATTGACTGGGTGGCAATCCTTAACTATAGGTTCTGTTCACCCAGCAGAAAATGGGTACCTAGTTGTTAAACGATTTTGCTTTCCAGACACCTTTTATCTGGATATACCTGTTATTAATTTTGGGTTTATGAAAATAAAATTGTGTGATGAATTAGTATGGCAAGCAGGCTAGCCCAATAAAAATTGCAATAAAGTTACATATGTACCACTCCACTTATATGGAGTCATGAATCCATATATATATGAATCATTCAAGTATGACATTGCAGTGGTCACTAACTCCTAGAGGCATTTTATGTTCTAATTTTCAACAGCTCTAATAACTACGTAGAACCTCTGGAGAAGGTATAAATCCACAATGAGCAACATAGATTATGAGATATATAGAAGGGCATTAAATTCAGCTACCCAGGAAATCAGATCAGTCAAAAGAAACTATGAAAGAAAACTTGCCCAAAATATAAAGATCCAAAGTTGTTCTATGCCTAAACCTGTATAAGAAGTAAATCCAAAATAAATGTCTTGGTAGGACCCTTAAAAGATGAGACAAACCAAGTTATAATGGTCAATAAAAGGACAGCAAACACTCTAAAGGAATACTTTACATCAGCGTTCCCACTTGAAAGGTTAGATGACGTTCTGTCGCCAATACAAATGTTTGAAGGAAGTGAAGAGAATGAATTAAGGGATATACTCATAATGTGCGACATAATCATGAAGAGCACTGACAAACTAAAAGACTCAAAACCCCCAGATGTGGATAGAATTCAATCCAAAGTCATGAAGAAACTATCAGAGGAACCATGCCTACTGCTGAAACTGCTTTTAAGAAAATCTCTGGAAAATGAGTTAGTACCAATAGATTCAAAATATGCAAATGTCACCCCTATTTAAAAAAAAAAGGCAGGAGCTCAGCTGAAAACTGCCATCTTATCAGCTTGACATCACACATCTGCAAGTTCATGGAGAATATCCTAACATAAGGAATCATTCACAATCTCACAGTCAACAATCTTGTAAAACTGAAGCAACATGGATTTGTTAAAAATAGATCCTGCCTTACAAAACTCCTCACATTTTTGGAAATGGTAACCATCTACTCAGACAAAGGACTTCCAATGGATGTACTATACATGGATTTTGTTAGAGCTTTTGATAAGGTACAATGTGAAAGACTTGGAAGGAAATTGCAGGCACATGGAATAATTAATTTATTTATTTATTTATTTATCTATTACAAGAAGGTACATTGGGTTTGTGAGGATACATAGCATAGTGATTACATTCTTGTGAAGCCACTAGTAAGTGCAGCATTTTGGGCAGGTCCTTTATCATCACAATATAACCTGTAACCTACCTTACCCCTGTATTGTCAACCCATGTCTGTTTTGTTTTAAACACCGCTGTTTATCGACCTAATTGTATTTGTGCTGCTTTTTCAGCCATGTTTCCCCCTTATTTTTATTTTTATTTGTTCTCAACACATTTTATACTTTAACTCAATTAGTATTAAGTTTTAGTCTTTAATGTTTTTCCTGCCCAAAACGCTTTGCGTAATAGTGGCTTTAGGCATTGTATGTACCAGCTCTATCTATAAACCTAGCAATTTTTGTAAAAATCTCTTGTATGTATGTACCTTACCTGAATAAACATTTATTTATTTATTTATTTATTATATTTATTTATCTAACAGATAATTTTAAGTAGGTAAATTTTAGCAAAATTTATAAAATAATAACAGGTACATTGCATGAAAAAAAATGAGATGAGAGAGATTAGTAGGTATATTAAAGCACATAAGTAGCTCAGATTGATTGCACTGACAGCTTTAATGGTAATTTAACAAAGATTAGTAGGCACAATAAATTGTAGATTGTTGATCAGACCACACACTAGAAGGTGAAGGGGCGACGACGTTTCGGTCCGTCCTGGACCATTCTTAAATCAATTGAGAAAGAATCGACTTGAGAATGGTCCAGGACGGACCGAAACGTCGTCGTCCCTTCACCTTCTAGTGTGTGGTCTGGTTAACATACTTTAGCCACGTTATTGTGACTCATCGCCTGCAAATTGTAGATTATCAGAATGAATAAAACAATTTTATTTATTTTATTTTATTTATTTATATACAAGAAGGTACATTGGGTTAACAATAGTTAAAAATAAGGAAAACAAAGGGTCGCCCTTAACAGAAATAAAGCTGACTGGTGAAATGTGGTGAGTGCAACCCATTCTCCTGTTTAGACAGTAGTTTTTGTAACTATGTGCACCATAGTAGAAAGATTGCCATTCTAAGAAATTAGATAGTAGAACTTTTTTACTATTCACTTTATAGTCGGAAAAACGAAGCTAAAAACAAACTTAAATATTCCTAGGCCTAGTATAGCACATACATGTACTATATTAGGCCTCAGATATCATGTATTAGTCCTAGGAAGGTTAGGTTAGTTTAGTTTGTCATTGCAACATAAGTAGGAAATAGTTTTCCAGTTTGTCCAACTCAATAGTGCTGATTTCTACAATTTAATTTCGTTGTACATCAGTATATATACTATGGTCCTCATCGTTATTATAAGTACTACCAAAACAGGAGGATGGTTTGGTGAGGGGTATCGCAAGGGTCCATTTTGGGGCCAACCCTTTTTTCATATTCATCAATGACAGATGAAAATATTTCAAACTGCATCATCATATTTGCATATTACACTAAAATTTATGGCAAAATGGGAAGTGAAAATGAGATTGAGGCCTTACAAAGAGAGAGAGCTGCATGAAATTCACAAATGGTTGGAAAACTGGCAAATGTTTTCAAATATCGAAAAATGCAAGACCTTGCATGTGGGACATAATAATCCACATCATGACTATCAAATTAGCAACATTACCTTGCAACAATTTGATTTAGAAAAATTAAGGACCATTCATTCATCATTCACTGAAAGTTGCACAACAAGTGGGAGCTGTGGTAAAAAAAATTAATCAAACCTTAAGAATAATCAAGTGAACCATTGACTTATTTATTATATATATATATATATATATATATATATATATATATATATATATATATATATATATATATATATATATATATATATATATATATATATATATATATATAATAAATAAGTCAATGGTTCACTTGATTATTCTTAAGGTTTGATTAATTTTTTTTACCACAGCTCCCACTTGTTGTGCAACTTTCAGTGAATGATGGATTCTGATTCTAAGGTCTTGATTATCCCAAGAGTTTGGTTAGTTTTTCTGACTGCTGCACCCACCTGTTGTGCAACTGTTAATGAGTAGTGGATTTTAACTCCAAGGTTCTTTTCTTCATCAATCTGCTGTAATGTAATGCTATTAATTTGGTACTCGTGGCATGGGGTGTTATGCCCAACATGCATGGTTTTACATTTGTCGACATTAAAACGTATTTGCCAGTCTTCTGACCATTTGTGGAGTTCAACTAAATCTCTTTGTAAGGCTTCAATATCATTACCATTTCCCACTTTACCATATATCTTTATGTCGTCTGCAAATTTGATGTTGTGGTTTGTAATATTCTCATCTATGTCAGTGATGTATATGACAAAAGGGGTAGGTCCCAAAATGGACCTTTGTGGCACCCCACTGTAGTGAGTAAACAATATACTAGCTCCAACCTCTCATTACCTTAATGACAAACTCATTAGCACTAATTGCAGAGCTATAATCTTTTTCATAATTACAGGTAACATTCTTTCCATCCTATGGAAGGAAGCTGAGATGTAGTCTAATAATATAAGCATTCGAGTAGCGAATAGCCACACACACACACACACAGCATAGTGATTACAATTTTTGTAAAAATCTCTTGTATGTATGTACCTTACCTGAATAAACATTTATTTATTTATTTATTTATTATATTTATTTATCTAACAGATAATTTTAAGTAGGTAAATTTTAGCAAAATTTATAAAATAATAACAGGTACATTGCATGAAAAAAAATGAGATGAGAGAGATTAGTAGGTATATTAAAGCACATAAGTAGCTCAGATTGATTGCACTGACAGCTTTAATGGTAATTTAACAAAGATTAGTAGGCACAATAAATTGTAGATTGTTGATCAGACCACACACTAGAAGGTGAAGGGGCGACGACGTTTCGGTCCGTCCTGGACCATTCTTAAATCAATTGAGAAAGAATCGACTTGAGAATGGTCCAGGACGGACCGAAACGTCGTCGTCCCTTCACCTTCTAGTGTGTGGTCTGGTTAACATACTTTAGCCACGTTATTGTGACTCATCGCCTGCAAATTGTAGATTATCAGAATGAATAAAACAATTTTATTTATTTTATTTTATTTATTTATATACAAGAAGGTACATTGGGTTAACAATAGTTAAAAATAAGGAAAACAAAGGGTCGCCCTTAACAGAAATAAAGCTGACTGGTGAAATGTGGTGAGTGCAACCCATTCTCCTGTTTAGACAGTAGTTTTTGTAACTATGTGCACCATAGTAGAAAGATTGCCATTCTAAGAAATTAGATAGTAGAACTTTTTTACTATTCACTTTATAGTCGGAAAAACGAAGCTAAAAACAAACTTAAATATTCCTAGGCCTAGTATAGCACATACATGTACTATATTAGGCCTCAGATATCATGTATTAGTCCTAGGAAGGTTAGGTTAGTTTAGTTTGTCATTGCAACATAAGTAGGAAATAGTTTTCCAGTTTGTCCAACTCAATAGTGCTGATTTCTACAATTTAATTTCGTTGTACATCAGTATATATACTATGGTCCTCATCGTTATTATAAGTACTACCAAAACAGGAGGATGGTTTGGTGAGGGGTATCGCAAGGGTCCATTTTGGGGCCAACCCTTTTTTCATATTCATCAATGACAGATGAAAATATTTCAAACTGCATCATCATATTTGCATATTACACTAAAATTTATGGCAAAATGGGAAGTGAAAATGAGATTGAGGCCTTACAAAGAGAGAGAGCTGCATGAAATTCACAAATGGTTGGAAAACTGGCAAATGTTTTCAAATATCGAAAAATGCAAGACCTTGCATGTGGGACATAATAATCCACATCATGACTATCAAATTAGCAACATTACCTTGCAACAATTTGATTTAGAAAAATTAAGGACCATTCATTCATCATTCACTGAAAGTTGCACAACAAGTGGGAGCTGTGGTAAAAAAAATTAATCAAACCTTAAGAATAATCAAGTGAACCATTGACTTATTTATTATATATATATATATATATATATATATATATATATATATATATATATATGTCAGTGTCAGAGTAGTTAGCAAATGGAATGCATTAGGAAGTGATGTGGTGGAGGCTGACTCCATTCACAGTTTCAAATGTAGATATGATAGAGCCCAGTAGGCTCAGGAATCTGTACACCAGTTGATTGACGGTTGAGAGGCGGGACCAAAGAGCCAGAGCTCAACCCCCGCAAGCACAATTAGGTGAGTACAATTAGGTGAGTACAGCACCGCTCCTGTGCCAGGTAAGTCCACTACGGGCTCACCATAGCCTAGGCTACTTGCCTTGCTCCTGTGCCAGGTAAGGTATGGGCTCACCATAGCCGTGCTACTTGGAACTTGTTCCGAGTAGCTGAATCTATAACAACAAAGAATAGCCAACAGTACAATTTCCACAGTGATTCAGTTAATCTTCAGTACAGACGCTTCAGATTTACCATACCTCTTCAAACTGCAAGAATGTAGCTCTCAATGTATGCAGTTCTAATCGACCCCAAGACAAGACGCTCCAACTTCGACACAGAGCAGACAGCAGACTACGACTGCATCGAACCCCATCGAGTTTAGACACTCACCACCCCCCATCGAGGTTAGACACTCACAATTCCCCATGGAGCCGCCACACTCGCCTACATCGAGCTCCACGACTCCAAAGTCTCTCAGCTCTGCTCCACGTTCTGTCTTACTTCTACGACACTGCTGTATCCAAGACTACTAAATAAATTTGAAAACCCACTAAACACTGTGTATCTAATCTACCCAAAAACGTAACATAATTGTACGATACCTTTGATATCGTTCGCCTTATGCGTTTCTGTTCTCATATTGGCATCCTTAGTGATATTTAGCGCCCTGTGATTATTCCGCACATTTGATGGTTCTACATATAGCCTTCCCGGTTTGGTGCTATCTTTTGATAATTACTTACTTTCTTTCTCGAGTTTTTTTTTAATGAGGTTGTTTTTTCGTCTATGCCTATCCATGGTTCTATATCCCTTTCTTGAGCACCTGCATCCCTATCCGGAACTGCCTGCATTCGCCGAGTTCCCCTCGAGTGTCTGATTACCTCCCAGGGACGCCTGTTGGCCCCGGGCATGTTCATACGTGTATCATCTAATGTTTTTTTAAGGTCTATATCTTCTTTCATCAAAACATTTTGTTCCTCCTGCAACTCCTTCATCGGCTTGTGGCCATCAATCAGTTCCTTTAGTATTGTGTCTCTGCTCATTTTTTACTTCCTCAATTATCTCATTTAAAGGTCCATCTTTTTTCACAATACTTGATTCTTCCCTATTCCCAACTTTTTCCATTAATTCATGCTTATTCTCCTCGTTTGGTTCATCTTTATTTTCGTTGTCTCTGTTATGTTGCCTTAGTTTATCTAAGAATTATTAGTTTTATCTAAGTTTTGTCTTAAGTCTAAGTAAGTTTTGGAAGTCTTAGTTTATCTAAGAATTATTGAATTTTGAATTTGAATATCATTGCAAGTGATGCAATAAATGTAAATGAGGTCTTTACTTTCAATTTTCAAATCAAATCAAAAAAACATTTTGTTTTAGTGTTTTATCATTACAGTAAGCCTCACACAAGGCGTCTGAGATATTAAGACAGGTGCAGTGGTATATTAATTTCCAACCTGCACACTCTACACACAGCCTAGCTCCTGTGTCAGGTAAGTCCACTAAGAGCTCACCATAGCCAGTGCTTCTCGGAACTTTTGTTCTCTGTAGCTGAATCAAAAACAACAACACACACTACCGTTTTACCCTGAGACCTACAGCACAGTGACACATGCCACACACTTATCATAGCTTTCCGCCATTTCACAGCACTTACGCTATTATTTACTTACTTTATATATGTATACTGTGAATCTTTTTCTGATTAACCAACCAGAGTTGTGATCTGAGACTCCATCACAGCTCATTATATTCGAACTTTTCTTGCATAGTGCTTCGCTCCGTTCATAAGTTCGAATTACATCTCTATAAATGCTTTCTCCACGTATTGTAGATACTGTAGATAGGCTGATGATTCAGCCTGTCATTAAAAAAAGACCATTAGGTTCGCAACGTAATAATGAAAATGACTTTGCACAAAACTCACAACTGATTATCGAACTTTGCTTGAACATTGCTTCACTCACTTCTTGTGCTCAAATAGCACTTCTCTAAAGGCTTTACCAACATACTTCAAATAAAAATAATTACAACAAAACCTAACACCTAACCTCAGCCTAACGACAAACGAAATTATAATTATAATATTATTTTTATTTAAGGAAATGCTTATTTCTAATTCATGTCAAAATTTATAAGTGAATCTTTTAGGTCGACTGCCGCTTCGGACGAGTTCAACTTGCCGTTGACAAATGGTGACCTAGGTTTTAATGTTATTGATTGTCGTCGAACCATTCGGTTGGTGCATATTACTGGTTAGTGGACAAGAAAATAAGTTAGAATATATAGGAGCTGCGAAGTTTGCGATGAACTACAGTTAAATAATCACAGTATTGTGAGAGGAATGTGCGGTCACTTGGAAGAATTTAACAAGTAAGTATTGAAGTACTTCCTTATAATTGTGCAGCTATAGTTATATTATCTCATAAGATTCAACTCTGGCTAAATTAACAACTGATTTTCGAAAATTGTATTCCATTTTACAACCAAATGTTTACAAGTGTCATCTGCATTGTTAATTGCCTAGTCATTTACACTACAGATTTTTTCCCCTCGTGGTCAACATTGTCTAGATATCACATTTTCCTTTCCCGTCGGATTTTCAATGCATTTACCGATGGCAGAGATGTGATGTTAAGCCCACAAGTATTCGTGGTTTCCCGGGGTTGAATAAATATTTGCGTGTTAATCTGCTAGTGAAACTGTTTGATGTGTTGTTGACAACAGCCACCCATAACTTTTGTTAATTATTGGCTACATAGTCAATATTTAGCGAATATTGGGTACATATATATATATATATATATATATATATATATATATATATATATATATATATATATATATATATATATATATATATATATATATATATATATACATATATATATATATATATATATATATATATATATATATATATATATATATATACATATATATATATATATATATATATATATATATATTTTATTAAATATGACCGAAAAAGTAAGATTAATAATTCTAACACGAATTTTCTCAATCTTTCGTACATTATGCTTCACTGTTGGAGGTAAATAAAAAATCACTTCTCCAAAATTCATTTTTATTTCTAGTCTGACGCGACACGGGCGCGTTTCGTAAAACTTATTACATTTTCAAAGACTTCACAAATACACAACTGATTAGAACTTGCGTTTCCCTGATTTTATATCTACATTTGAGTGAGGTGGGAAGGGTGATGTGGCATTACATTTGAGTGAGGTGGGAAGGATGATGTGGCATTAGAGGATATTAATAGGGTATTAAAAGTATCAACACAAGACAGAACACGAAACAATGGATATTGAATAGAAGTGTTTGTAGAAAGCCTATTGGTCCATATTTCTTGATGCATCATCCTTCCCACCTCACTCAAATGTAATGCCACATCACCCTTCCCACCTCACTCAAATGTAGATATAAAATCAGGGAAACGCAAGTTCTAATCAGTTGTGTATTTGTGAAGTCTTTGAAAATGTAATAAGTTTTACGAAACGCGCCCGTGTCGCGTCAGACTAGAAATAAAAATGAATTTTGGAGAAGTGATTTTTGATTTACCTCCAACAGTGAAGCATAATGTACGAAAGATTGAGAAAATTCGTGTTAGAATTATTAATCTTACTTTTTCGGTCATATTTAATAAAATATGTCTACAGGAAAGACTGCTACCAAAATATACTAATATATATATATATATATATATATATATATATATATATATATATATATATATATATATATGTCGTACCTAGTAGCCAGAACTCACTTCTATGCCTACTATGCAAGGCCCGATTTGCCTAATAAGCCAAGTTTTCATGAATTAATTGTTTTTCGACTACCTAACCTACCTAAGCTAACCTAACCTAACTTTTTCGGCTACCTAACCGAACCTAACATATAAAGATAGGTTAGGTTAGGTTAGGTACGGTTGGTTAGGTTCGGTCATATATCTACGTTAATTTTAACTCCAATAAAAAAAATTGACCTCATACATAATGAAATGGGTAGCTTTATCATTTCATAAGAAAAAAAATAGAGAAAATATATTAATTTAGGAAAACTTGGCTTAATAGGCAAATTGGGCCTTGCATAGTAGGCTGAGAAGTGCGTTCTGGCTACTAGGTACGACATATATATATATATATATATATATATATATATATATATATATATATATATATATATATATATATATATATATATATATATATATATATATATATGACAATGTCAGACCACGGAGGAAAAATGAAACAGGAATTTCCTTAAGTACTTTCGTATATTAAATACATCTTCAGAAGGTGACCTTCTGAAGATGTATTTAATATACGAAAGTACTTAAGGAAATTCCTGTTTCATTTTTCCTCCGTGGTCTGACATTGTCACATTCTTAATCACGTGTTTATTTTCGTGATATACACACATATATATATATATATATATATATATATATATATATATATATATATATATATATATATATATATATATATATATATATATATATATATATATATATATATATATATAATATAAAGGCGTGTGTGCGCACGCCTTTATGCACTTGTGAGAACTTTTAGTAGATTAATTTATTTTAAATTATAGTTGACCGACTATAAGTACCAACTGCTTATAAAACTTAGTTGAGAAGCGCTAATTATTATGCAGTCATACACAGCCAGGGGTGGAACATGCAGTCATACACAGCCAGGACTGGGACATGCAGTCATACACAGCCAGGACTGGAACATGCAGTCATACACAGCCAGGAGTGGAACATGCAGTCATACACAGCCAGGGGTGGAACATGCAGTCATACACAGCCAGGTCTGGAACATACAGTCATACACAGCCAGGGCTGGAACATGCAGTCATACACAGCCAGGTCTGGAACATGCAGTCATACACAGCCAGGTCTGGAACATGCAGTCATACACAGCCAGGTCTGGAACATGCAGTCATACACAGCCAGGTCTGGAACATGCAGTCATACACAGCCAGGGCTGGAACATTCAGTCATACACAGCCAGGGGTGGAACATGCAGTCATACACAGCCAGGGGTGGAACATACAGTCATACACAGCCAGGTCTGGAACATACAGTCATACACAGCCAGGTCTGGAACATACAGTCATACACAGCCAGGTCTGGAACATACAGTCATACACAGCCAGGGCTGGAACATAGTCATACACAGCCAGGGCTGGAACAAACCGACCATCACAATACTCTCAATACTCAAGCAAGAGTAATGCAATGCTTGATCGTTGCTCACATTAAAAAAACAGGAAAATAATACATCAACTGTAATTTAGTTTTACTAGACAAGTAATTATTAATATCGTACAATGTAATTATACAAAAAAACGTTGTTCGACCTACAATGTAAAATAATAAACCTATGCCAACATTCACGGGATATTCGAAGCTGGCTGGTTTAAGTTTTAATCTCAAGGTCAAAAACTGTAATTTTAGTTTAGTTCATATATTTTGTACCACACACCCATCTGATGAGCGGTGGTGGGAAAGGGTTACAGGGGTATGAGTTTAGAAACATAATGGGGTTCACGAACTGAAACCGAACATTCGTTTAGCTAAGTAAATTACAGCACTGATGAGCTAGTTACATACTTATGGAGATATATTTAAAATATCTATATTATTAAATTATTTTTTATAACAAAAATATATTCTGATTTGAAATAGCAACCATTCGAGGGAAGGACAAGGATGAAACACATTTGATTTCCTTATTATAGTTTAAAAAATACAAAAATAAATCATACAAAAGCTAACTATAAAGGAATTTATATTAGTACGAATCTTTAAAAATGATTAGTGGCATGACCTCCTAACTACTGTTGGAACTTTGACCAGTTTCGTGACGCCGTCCAAGAAATACGGGATGTGCCATTTGCTAAACGAATGACTGAACAATTGCCAATCATAATATAACAAATTAAGCAATATATATTATATTATAATAATGCAACAGTCTTTTCAACGTCTAGTGAATGTTATAACTCAGGAGTTGGGGGTAACTGAGATAGCACATGAGAGTTAGGGGAAACTAAATTCAAAAATTTAAAACGTATCAGTCATTTTGGACGTGTTTGTGAAATGGGATTTCCCGAAGAGCTGCGCACCGGAACAGGGGGGGGGGGGTAGAAATAGCCTAAGCTACTCTATCCCTTTGGGATGTATTTTCTTGTCTCATTAAACATACTTTAACTTGCGTACCGGAGTCGAGCTCTATTAGGAAGGTATAGGGGCGTCCACGTAGAAGGGCTCAACACCTGCAGCGACCACCAGACACGCTCCGTTACGACCCTCCTCCAGGAGCTTCACCAGGGCCTCCGCCACCGTCTCTGTCCTATATAAGTCACAAATTATATTAATGTTAAGTCATAGCCCCCCCCCCTCCAATTTTTTTTTTATCAAATGTACAATAGGAAGTCTTCTTGCACAATATTTTGTTCTTCAGATTCTTTAAAATGAATCAGTAAAAAAGTAATTTTACCGAATGAAAATGTTGAGATTAATTAATTTTAGTTTGTCGCGTAATTTAATTATACGCAAATAGGTGACCACATATAACAGGGGTTTTCAAATATATCTATATTTATTGTTTGAAGAGAGATATGATATTGGATCCAAATATTTGTTTAAAAAAAGAAAGGTAAGTGTGAAACAATGAGTTAGGAATTTAAAAATAATTTTTTAAATTGCTAAATAGGGTAAGTGCAAATTATGTGAACTCGGATTTTAAAATAAATGATAAGAAAGTAAACTAAACATATATGGCATTTATCTTAAGCTTAAAAAATAATAAATGGTCAAGTAAATATAATTAAAAATTTAAACGCAGAACTACTGGTGCTACTAGCAAACCTAGCGCAAATTAACTGAGACTGCAGTAAGGCAGCTACCGCAATAAAGGAGACCATAGCAAAAGAGGACGGAACGCAGAGTCAATCAGCAAAAATCCAGAGAAAACATTGCAAGATTGAAATGTCCAAAATTACTGATTAAGTTCTAGCCTAGTTAACATACACGGATAAGTATGTGGAACAGATGGAGAAAAGGAGGTATGAAGCGAGGCAGGGAGGTTAGTGCATATATATGGCTAATAAAGTAGATATAGCTAATAAAGTGGAGACGAATACATCCTAGCAGAAAACAGTTACCAAACTTGAGCTCATCTTGCGTGTTTTGTCTTGCAAATTCAGTTATACTTACGACATATCTTTAATTGAGGCGGCTAAGTTGGCCATGGCAGCGGCGACCTCTGGAGAGAAGGCAGTCTTCGCTGAATTGGTGAGAAGGTCGGTCTTCACTAGGCTTGGGCAGAGCGCCTGCACCTTCACCCCGCTGTATTTCAGGTGGAACTCAGACTGTGGACACGAAACACGTTGTTATATTTTTATACATATCGTAAAAGCAATTACTTTATGTAAAAAAAAAATGAGATCCTCCCTAAAGGTATATTTGATGACTGATATTTATCACAATAAATTAGAGATAATTTCAGAGGAAGTCAGAAGGTTCCTCTGCTAACGAAACGGTTGTCTTCGTCTAACGCTCAGTATCGTATTGCATTTGGGTGGAGTACTTCCGTGATGGCTGACTTTGGAGCTAATTTTGACAGACGTGATAGTGGTTGCGAATTTAACGTTCACGTGCTTTCGTAGCAGACATGGTTGATTTTGCAAGCTTGATAGCTTTTATCACGCGCTGAACTGTGAGGTTTTTGTAGTTTTCTCAATCAAATCCCTACTAATTATAAATGAAGGATATAAACTCTGTTTATATCCTTCATGATACAATCTTAAAGTGTATAGCATATATTTATTTTTGCATTTGAATTGGTCATGGGGAGCTAATAATGAGTTGTGTATTGCATGGGGGTTGGTTGTAGTAATTTTCTTCAATAATGTTTTAATTAAAATGGTTTCAATTCGGCACATTACTGCTCGGAGGCAGTAACAAATACAGGACGACTGTACGGGACCCTCAAGCTGGCATTAATGTCACTGTCCTGCATGGCGTTGTTCCCCTGATGCGATTCGTACGAAAATACAGGATGAGGTACCCAACACAATTTTCCCTTTGTATGGTTGGCCAAAACAACCGTATTTTTAAGTGAGAGAATAATATGTTCAAGAGTGAGTAATCCAATTTTGTTTCTGGCGAAACAAAATGTTTCGCTAGAAATGAAACGCTTGCCACAGGTGTCCATTGGTGAGCGTGATAATCTTAAGAAAGTGTTGCACGCAAGGTGCAAAATGCAGACATTATTATTAAGTTTGGTTTACCTTGGCAGGAAGATGGTTAGTATACAAGCCGTGATTTATCCTTGGTGCGTTAAGCGACTTGGTAACTATTTAACATTATAAAAATTTAATTATTATTAAGTTCAAGTCGATGATTTTTAGTATCAGGTTGCTGCAGTGCAAGATTTTTTAAAAATTACTTGGAATAGTATTACAGGTATTTAAAGTTTTCTAATACTCATTATATGGGGAGTATTCGTCACTAAAATTAACTTAAATTTATTTATACTTAATACGAGATATAAATTTTTAAATATAACTCAATTGCAAAATTTACCTCTGACTACACTCGGAGACAAAATGGAAATTAAATAATGATATACATCAGTATATCATTATTTATATATATATATATATATATATATATATATATATATATATATATATATATATATATATATATATATATATATATATATATATATATATATATATGGCATGTTCATTGTTGACTTTTATGGCGTCGCCTCGTGAAGGTCATTGTCTGTGATATAACACTGGTATACTAGGGCTCGAGAGAGAGGGATGAAACTAGATCAACACGAAGAAACGTAAACAGTAGGCTGTAGTCACCCCTAAACTCCTGGTGAGGCCAACGATGGCGTGTTTGGTGGAGGCGTAGATGGGTCCCAGGGGTGCAGCCTTGAGCCCCGTGATGCTGGAGATGTTGACCACCACGCCCCCAGCGCCGCTCTTGTTGACTCCCATCTTCTCCAGGCCCAATAGCGTCCCCCGCATGCAGCCGCCCTGCGTCAGGAGATTCGTCATAGTATACAAGAGTTCTTACATTCTTGTACAGCCACTAGCACGCGTAGCGTTTTGGGTAAGTAATTAATCCTATGTTCCCTAGATTAAGTCCTTAATCCTATGTTCCCCGGATTTATAACCCCCCCCCCCCTCCATAAGAACTGGAAAGCAATATTTTGTTCATTTTTCTAAACGTAAGCATATCAGTTAAAAAAAAACAATCTTATACGCCATATTATACTGTACAAAATTCCCCGTTACTTTAGGGCAATTCAGTGTTATCTATAGACAATCTCACCATCGTATAAATACATTTTAACATACATCACTATATACATACTGCATATCATAATTCCATAAAATTAGAAACAGATTTAAGATAATATGCATAAGAGGAAATAGCGGTATAATCTCCATATAAAAATCAGGGGGGGGGGACTCGATAAAAGCCAAAACGTGTATTCACTCTGGCTTCCTGTCCCCCTGACACCACAATGAATTATTTTGAATTAGAGTTATGGCTGCCTGTTCCCGACACACTGAATTAACTTGGCGGCAACTTTACAGTCATGTGCATGCATTACCTACAGTAAACAAATTTTTATACTTGGCTAAGATTCCTGGCAGTACATCATTGTCAATGAAATACTTATACATTTCTTGGACACCACTGATGGTGTTATCTTTGAAGTCCGCGATTTTTTCACATTCCATCCTATAATGACGCAAAGTATGCGAATAGTTCTGCTGACAGAGTTTACATTTAGTCAGATCTACATCAGCAAATGATGCAAACTCCCAGAGATACTTGTAGCTGAGCTTAAGTCTAGTAGACATTTAGAAGTCTGCTAACCTTTTTGATGAAACATAGACGTGCGGTTCTCGCCGTATAACAGAATGATAGATGTTGTAACTGGTGTGAATTTTACTTTGCTTCAAGTCTATTAGATTTTGTTACTGTTCCCGAAATGTTACTGCCCTCAGGCTGCTCAAAGGCAGTCCAAGATGGCAATCAATTCCATCTTTACGAGCAAAAGTTTTAGCTAACTCATCGGTTCTATCATGCATTCGGAGACCAGTATGGGAAGGAATCTACAGGAGACAAACTCTGACTCCATCATTGATTATTTAATTATATCTGTGCCTAGCTTCATACACAAGCATACCACAGTTATGCCTTGGGAAGCTGAGTGCAGTCAAAGATGACAAGGAGTCACAATTATCGTGTCAACTCTGGATTCATATTAACTATGACAAATTTACCAGAGGGCCACTAATGCTAGTGACCTCGACGAGGACAGGAAGCCGGCTGCTTGTCAAAGGTTATTCCATTTGTCCTGGGGATTTTTTTCAACCTGGATTTTAAAATTCAGCAGTGCTTTGGCCATAATCTTAATTATAATGACCTTTTTCACCCATAATCCTATGGGTGAAAAAGCATCTGCTTTCTGTCCTACATTGGGGCTTGTTGAGCTTGAAACCGTTACTCCTTATTTGTATTATATCAGACCTTTTAAAGAAGTTGTTTGTACCAATATCCTCCAAATTTTTCAGTATTTTAAAGGTTTTGATGAGATCCGCCCTGTCATGCCTAGTTTGCAGTGTTGTTAGCCAAACCGTCCTAGACCTAAATAAGCAATATACAACCAAATTTAGTACATGTATGCAACAAACTAAGCCTAGGAAAGGTTGGCATGGTTGTTGTGCACCTTCTGCAAAATTAACAGTAGAAAATGTATGTTTCTTTTAGGTGCAATAGTGCATATTCACTACAATTTTAGAGGGAAAGTGGAGAACTTTTGTTTACCTTATAATAGGCAACAATTAAGATTAAAAATGTAAGGAGACTATGTCCCCGTGTCCAGCTCCTGGAGATTGTAGCACCAAAGAAGGGGATTCTGCTAGTATAAAATTCCCCAATTTCTGTGATTAGAATTTGAAGCAAAATATAAAATTGCTGAATATGTATTCAACATATAGGCTGTTAATATGAAATAGATATTAGAGAAAATAGCATGGGGGGAAGGAAGGAATGTTTGAGTAGTACTGGAAAAAGCAACTCACCAAGTTAACATCAATTGTCTTCTGCCAGTTCTGTTCATTGCCAATACCCGCGTTGTTGATGAGGAGTGAGACGGGCCCCAGCCTCTCAACGGCGGCTTCCCACACTCCTGCAAGGTCGGCAAGCCCAATCAGTCCCTTGCTAATGTAGTGCCCTTGGGCGTAGGGAGTAAGTCAGTCAGTCTCTCTCTCTCTCTCTCTCTCTCTCTCTCTCTCTCTCTCTCTCTCTCTCTCTCTTTCTCTCTTTCTTTCTCTCTTTCTTTCTCTCTTTCTTTCTCTCTTTCTTTCTCTCTTTCTTTCTCTCTTTCTTTCTCTCTTTCTTTCTCTCTTTCTTTCTCTCTTTCTTTCTCTCTTTCTTTCTCTCTTTCTTTCTCTCTTTCTTTCTCTCTTTCTCTCTCTCTTTCTCTCTCTCTCTTTCTCTCTCTCTTAGGAATACTTCGTAGCAAAACTCAAACGCAAAATAAACCAAACTTGAAATGAATGCTGACAGGTCCTTGCTATCTATAAAATACTCTTGATAAAATTCTTACCTTTAAAAGACTCATCGTTGGTGACGTCACAGTCAACGAAAATGACGTTGTCGGGGTTGTATTTGGCCTGAAGCTCCTCGACCGTGGCGGAGCCTGCCTCTTTGTCTATGTCAGCTACGCATACCTGCAATACCAGATGTTGGTCACTATTGTTATATAAGGCAGTTCGTCAACAGATATTTACACTAATTTTACCCTAATCTAATTTAAACCTAACATGAATTTACTAATCCAGCCTATCTAACAATAAATATATATAGTTTAAGCCCTTTAAGAAAGGAGTTGCAGTTTGTGTGAACTGCCTTTCTACGAACTGAACAAACCCCGTAATATACAACTCAGGAATTAGACGAGAAATGTACAAGAAGAGAGACTAAGATGAAAATAGAGACGGAAAGAAAAGGTTAAAAAGATTACCGACGGAGAATTAAAATACGAAAGAATAGAATTGGGAGAAGAGAGGGAAGAATTAACCAGAGTAAGGACTCAAATGCGTGTGAATAGGTTGTAATCTTTTATAAAGCTTACTTGTCACTATTGCAAACATCTATTTATATCTTTAATAGAAAATGTCTGCCTGTCTAAGGTTGGGGGACAGATGCTTGGGGCTAGCATCGCCCAACTTTTCAGGATGAAATTTGGATGGCATGGGTGTGTTACAGGTCAGTTTGAGTCGGCCCCAGTACTCCCTTTTAAAGAGCGGGACAGGGATGATGATGTGGGAGAGGGAAGGAGAGAGGGGGACAAAGGTGGACAGGGACACAAGTTGGGGGAGGACTGGGAGAGGAAAACAGATGAGGGACAGGGGATGAGAGAGGGAGGGAAAGAAAGAGGGGCCAGAAAAGTGGAGAAGAGAAGAGAAAAAGATGAGGGATAGGGAAAGGCAGGAGGGGAAAGGGGGATTGGATGAGTGAGGAGGGGGGTGACGGTAAAAGGGAATGGGAGGGGAAGACGTTTCACCTAGTTGTTTATATAGAAGTATGCAATTTAATTGTTTAACTATTTGCTTACTTAATGTAAGACAAATATAATCATTCACACACTGAAGAATATATTACGTATATTTACAATTATATAATCCTTTGACAACCTTGTATGGCAGTTACCAAAGTGTTTTTGTTGTGTTATGTATTTTATGCAATGACATCATTAAATCTTAGAAGTATTACCGATTGCATAAACATTTTGTTAACACCTTGGCCATTTCTCCCCTTTCCCCTGATAACTGAGTTGAGCATTTTCCGCTGTAAGGGCAGACTCTTTTCAGTTCTTATGGGGTTATAAAATGGTTGGAGGTTTAGCACAGCTGACTCTCGAGGCTAAATACAGCTGACACTCAAGGCCGCCTTAAGTACAGCTGGCACTCGTGGCATGCGAGGCTTAGTTCAGCTGATACTCGAGGCTTAACACAGCTGACACTAGAAGCTAATCACAGCTGACACTCGTGGCGCTCGAGGATTAACACAGATGACTCACGAAACTTACCACAGCTGACACTCGAGGCACTCGAGAGCCTCTCAAACTTATCCTCTTAACATTCTTGCCTTTTCTTGTATCATTGCTTCGGCAACAAAAATATCTGAATGCACAAATTTCACTTTTGAATGTATGTAACTTGTTGTATGTTGCAAGAGCAGGAAACGACGTAGAATGTGGAAATTAGCCCTAGTATATAGTTGCCTTCCAATAATTGAATTATGGAAAATTATAAAAAAAAATGTCCCGAGGTTTATCATTGCCATTCTTTCAACAGACGCATAACATTCTTCAAAAAATAATTCTACGTGTTCCTTCAAATTGTTCTTGATGAGCCGGGCTGTGTGGCCTAGTCTGAAGCCTTGTAGCGAGGTCTTAGTATGAAAGTACTAATATGATTGGAGTGGAAAGTTCCCGTCAGTTGTGTGCTGGGGCGCTAGGCTGCAGTGCCGTCGAGGCCCGGCAGCGTGTGGTGACACTGTGATATTATGATAGCATTCCCAGTCCTCATTGTGTATTGATGACTTCTGCACACTGCGAGTTATGCCTCCTCCTCATCCTTTCCTCGCCTGCTGTCTTCTCATTTTGACTATGCCAACCGCAATAGTAGTTTATCATATTTAAGAAAATCCGTATCTCGTTTAGAAATTTGCACGTCATTGTATATAGTATTCGCCAAATATTTCCATTAGGCAGACATTGGAAAGTTATTAAGAACAAAATGTTTATTAGATATACCGTATTGATACTGTATTTTGAAGTTCTGGTGCTGGAGAATTGAGTCGAGATTATAAACCGAACTTGAGGTTTAGACGAATACTCATCTTATGGTGCAAGAAAAAAATATTTATCAAGGATGAGGCATACAATGTGGGTGTGGGAATGTGGGTGTTGACATGTGAGCGGGTATGTGGGTATGGGCATGTGAGTGGGTATGTGGGTGTGGGGAACGTGTGGGTAGATATTAAAATGGGCATGTGGGAGCATGCACGCACTTTTCGATTCCAAATTTCCCGTGCATTTCGCTCATATAATATCAACGTATTGTTCATCTTTCAAAACCTCGTTTAGGCTTTCAGTGCTCGTGTGTTAGCGAGTACATGTTCATAGTTCTCCGCTGCTGCTCATTCTCGAGGCCCGCCATGATCTGAGCTGGAGAGGGAGGTGGCGTCAGCGAGTCTCTCAAGGGTGACTGTTGCACGTCAACGAGTACAGAGGCCTCTTTTTGGGCTCTTTCGTGTCTCAGATTTTTTCTGGTTCACGACCCTAATCTCGATAAAGATTAGGTTGCAGTACCTTCGTACAAATTAGTGTACTACAACCCTAATCTATACGAGGGGTTACTTGAGGGGTGTCAAACATGCGGTCCGCCACCCTCCTATATATGCATGCAGTCCGCCACCCTCCTATATATGCATGCGGTCCGCCATGCACTCCCCTACTACAGTAGTACCTTGAGCAACCAACTAACAGTTACAAGCACATCATATATATTTTGGCAAATTACTTTGTTTTATCTGTTGTGTGTATCCAGAAGATACTAGCATTTTACGGCTCTAATTAGACCACCGGATGACTTTAAAGACGCGTATTAGACGTGACAAAACTGGATTGCTGCGTGATTTCCTTCACTGGGCTGCCAATGACGTGGGGTTGTTCGAGGCAATTTCGAACAGTATGATTAGTATACACGCGGCAACTTACTAGACAATAAAGCTAATGAGTTAAGCAGTCGTAAAAAGCAGGCCTAAGTTCTTATAAGATCGGTGAGGCTACACAGTTGAGGCAGTTACGCCATCGCTCAGAAATAGTGGTGTATTCAAAGCCTTTCTTAGAGGGGAAACTTTATAAAAAAAAACGCATGTTAATGGTTTCCGTCGTCATTTTATCAGAGAAATTGCAAACTTTTTTTTCACATAATCTTCTCAAGAAGTACAGTTCACGAAAGGATTAGTGGATTATCAGAGAATACTAACAGTCAACACAAAAAAAGTTTTTTATTGCGTTTTCTACTACAGTTGATGTAGTTGATGAGACTGGTACAGCAAGGCTTCCAACTGTTTTACGTGGTGTTGATGAAAGTGTGCACGTAACAGAAGAGTTTGTGAAATTTATTCCAACAAAAGGAACATTTGGTGATATTTTTGTGAGTTTGGTAACTGGGCAAATTAGACGGTGGACACATGCTGCGTGTCTGGCTACAGAAGAATAGCAAATAATAGATATAAAAGTTGGTGTGGTTACTAAATTAAAGAAAAAAATGCAAGCTGTGAACGCCAACAATAAATTTTGCAAATTCCATTGCATTATTCATACAAAAGTGTTGTACTGTAAAACATTACAAACTGATGATGTCCTGGATGTCGTCACAAAGAGAGTGAACTTACACGAGCACGAAGTCCTGACTACAGACTGGTAAACTGTCATATCACACAGATGTTTGATGGTAAAGTCTTGGAGCGGTACTGAAGCGCTCTAATGACCTGCATGAACTACAGATTTCTGTCAAACAGAAAGAAAGGACTGCATGAACTGAGAGAAAATGAATGGCTTTGTAATCTACCTTTTTAAGTGGATGTCACAGAACGCTTAAATTGCCTAAACACAAAGATGCCAGGACGCAATAAATGATCATATTTTATGACTGTATTCCAATTGTTTCCCCACTAACTGACCTTCATACTAACCCTCTGTTTACTTTGAAATGACCATGCCCATAAGCAACTTAAGATAACCCCATGAATCCCGGGAGTTTCATGACGTTTTGAAACCTTAGGAGAACTTCATGCCTTCCTAACGTACCAGAGGACCCTTAACTTGCTATTTTGAAGAAAAAATCAACATTTATTTTCAATTATTTTTCATTTTCAAATTACGTCCATTTTCGGCCATACGGGCAAACGGCCAAATTAGACGTAATTTGTAAGAAGTGGTTCTTCGGTAAAAGAACGTAGAAGTAGAAGAATGTAAGAAGTACAAAAACGAAAAGAGCACAGGTGGACGAGACATCAGGAGCTAAACTGGTTTTTTAGCGGTTGACCCTGAAACATGAGGCGACTGGCAAGGTCCAGCCAGGACTCGTTTCTCCTCACCAGAGCCGCAACCATAACAGTTTTATGGTCTAAAACAGTTTTATGGTCTAAAACAGTTTTATGTTCTAAAACAGTTTTATGTTCTAGAACTCCTTGCCAGTTTCTCAGGGCGTGGGAGGCTTCCGGAACTGAAAAGCAAAGTTAAGAGGAGAGACTAGAGGCGTTAAACATGCCAAAACTAGAAGAAGAAAGAGAGGTGATATGATCACCACTTACAAAATACTAACAGGAATAGACTAAATGGACAGAGGAATTCCAGAAACCAGCAACTTCCCGAACAAGAGGACACAGATTCAATCTAAGAAAACAGAGGTGCCGAAAAAATATTAGAAAATTTTCTTGTGCAAACAGAGTGGTTGGAACAAACTAAGTGAGGTGGTGAAGGCCAAAACCGTCAGTAGTTTCAAAGAGTACTGGGAAGATGGGACACCACGAGCATAGCTCTGATCCTGTAACTACACTTCGGTAATTACACACGCAAATACACACAAACAGCTCCTGTGTGCGAACGGGGTCGTAATCGTACGGGCCCCAGATTCGATTCCCGATTGAGGCAAAAACAAATGGGCAGAGTTTCTTTCACCTAAGTGTGTGTGTGTGTGTGTGTGTGTGTGTGTGTGTGTGTGTGTGTGTGTGTGTGTGTGTGTGTGTGTGTGTGCGCGCGCGCGCGCGCGCAGCCCTTCCTCCTGTTTAAATAGTACATATAGTAACGATGTGGAACATAATACATATATTGGCGTAATAGACAATTAGAAAGTAGAATTTGGTAGTATTGAATTTCGACAAACAGGAAAAGGTTTTGTATTTATGTTGCTAATAAAATAGCATTTCAGCAGTACTCGTTTAACATAGACAGCAGTACTGGGAATACTGTTATCCTTAAACAGATAACTTTAAAATGCGTTGATAAACATCAAATAGAACGGTACAATGATGAGACATCAAAGGCGCAACGCTTGATTCACTTAACGCGCCCATCTCTTATACGCTCTTGAGAAAGACGGGCGCATTTTCTGATCACTGGTTGAGTGAAAGAGCTGAGTGTTGGTGAGTGAAAGAGTTGAGTGTTAGTGAGGTGTGTGGAGGTGGCACGTATCCCCTCGTACACACTTCCTCTGTTTATTGATGCATTTTTATTTTGTACGCTTCCTCTGTTTATTGATGTATTTTTATTTTGTATCAACTTGACATGAAGGACATAAGCTCGTCCCCACACACGTGTTATACCCACATATGTAATATACTCCAACATGTAATATATCCCTTACGTGTAATATACCCCATACATGTAATATACCCCATACATGTAATATACTCTACATGTAATACACTCCTATGTATGACGTACCGTATATAACATTTCCCCACATGTTACTCAGAACCCCATTGACCTCCTCCACTTATAGGAAACTCCCACTCACAGTTGTGGAACTCCCACTCACCTCCACTTGGCACTGCCACTCACAAACCCTACCACGGAAAATGCGCCAACCACCTTTCCGGTAGCCAGGGCCACCTACCGACCCCCATTCACTTTCAAGAAACACATTAACCTCTCCATTTATCCGGCCAACTAACTGACCGTTCCACTTATCCGAGTCACCCGCTAGATTTTAAGCTATTAATGTGCTAGGTTTTCTCGAAATTGAAATTCATGATGATGCATGTTAATTTTTATAATTTTCGAGCTCATTTCTTGGTCATTATTAATGGAATCTCGGTAAATATAGTTAGAAATAAAAGTCTATGATGGTATATGTAACTCCTTGACATCCGTGACTCGTCCTTTTCGTGAAAAGCACACCATAAGTCGGTCAACAGTGACGGGCACGAAGGGTGGCTGGCAGCGTGTCTGCTGGCCCTTGGGATGCTCGTTTGCATTATTTACCATACTTTGATACATGCAAGTATCAAAGTATCATAAATACTTTAATACTTAGCACAACTTCTCAACTCGCGCAATGATTGGTCTTAAAGGAAAAGGTAATCAGTTAGTTAATAAGACCCGTCACTTGCAGTCACCTGCTACAGTTAGCCCAACCTGACCCCTAACAGTTACTGTCACACTGACAGATGTTTTGTGGTGATCATATACCACAAATATACGACCATATGGGATCATTGGCGTTAGATCTAAATAGATCATTTTTTTTTTACAATAGTGCTTCCCAGCCGTTGGTAATTGTCCAGGACAGACCGAAACGTCGTCGTTTCTTCATTTTCTGATGTGGTTTGGACATCATGTCTTATTGACATCATGTCATCATGGTTTGGACATCATGTCTTATTGACATCATGTCATCATGGTTTGGACATCATGTCTTATTGACATCATGTCATCATGGTTTGGACATCATGTCTTATTGACATCATGTCATCATGGTTTGGACATCATGTCTTATTGACATCATGTCATCATGGTTTGGACATCATGTCTTATTGACCTCATGTCATCATGGTTTGGACATCATGTCTTATTGACATCATGTCATCATGGTTTGGACATCATGTCTTATTGACATCATGTCATCATGGTTTGGACATCATGTCTTATTGACATCATGTCATCATGTATTAGGCTGAATGTTTAGTGCAATGTGGGTTTTTTTTGGTAGCAGAGATGGGGGTACATAGGCCTAATTCAGTTTAATTTTTTTAATAATTTAGCAATTATGATGGAGTTATTTTTGTGTGAGATAACATCCACACCAAAGAGGTTCTAAACCGTTTATTCTGTGCAGGGAGCAGGTTATCTATAATTTACCTTATAAGGTTCTTGATGTTTATCTTACAGAAAGTACTGAATGGCCTAGAGCTAGGGAACATTACTCCTGTGTCTCTTTTAGTGCAGCCAGTTCTGTTAGTGTAGCATTCAGCCCGTTGTATAGCCAGACACTGGCAGTATATGTGTGTTACTCATGCCTGGCAGCCACCACATTCCTTCACCCACTTAATAAAAGCCAATTCGGCGTCTTCATCCTGATATCGGTCGACCCTCTTCATCCCCCTTCTCCTCTTCCCACGTTTCTACTTTTATTTTCACCCTCACTGTGTCCTCCGTCCTCCCTCACCTGGTTTTGTTATTTTGTGATTTGCTTTTGTCCATGTTCATTAATTCTGGCCTTCACTTCTCCTTCATCGTCAGCGCACCTTGTAACCCTCAGCTCCGTTCTCTTCTCTTTATTAACTCATCCTTCCCACCTTCAATGTAAACTCTATGACTGGAAATGAGGTTGCCTTCTCTTCAAGTAAGACTATCACGAAGAACAGCTACGATTATCAGTAATATAATTATTTCCCTTGATCCAATCCCAGTATGGCAGGCCTTGGTGGCTGGACTTGGCCAAAACAACGGAAACTCTTGGTTACAGATGCAACTGGGAGATTGGTGAACCCCGATAGATAGAATGCATCTTCTACCAAACAATCACAGAAAAGCCACTACTTTACTATCTCCTGGAATGTGAAGCAACCAACGACCTTAGAAGAGTTTTAAAAGTCCCTGAATTTTATTTATTTATTTATTTATTTTATTTTTTATTTATTTTTTTTTTAAGGGAAGGGAGTACCACCTCTGGCTGGAAGAAGGGGACCCTTAGCCTCGGAGGAAACCACACAACGCATTAGAGGGAATGTTTAGGTGCCCTCCAATACAATTTGTGTGTGCTTTTCTCCTACCACCCCTTTCCTTTTGTATTTTTTTTTTTTTTGCTTTATTATATATTTGAAGGTTACAAGATATACATTGGTTGATACAATGAGTGCTTAAAGGTCATGGATCTCTTGAAGCTCCTCCGCTTCCGGACAGGAACTGAGTATGCAGCAGGCGTTTCCCCTCTGGACCGCCACATTGAGGCGCTGAAACAAAAAACTGGCAGCCCTTGGGTCTCTGGTGACGTCAATAAGCTTGGAGCCCAAATCCTTGAGAAAGCCCAAGGCACTCTTACCCCAGGGGCCTTACCTTATATATTATTTATATATACAAGAGTTCTTACATTCTTGTTCAGCCACTAGTACGCGTAGCATTTCGGGCAACTCCTTAAACCTGTTCTCTGGAATACAACCCCGCGAAAAATCGTTTAACAACCAAGTACCCATTTTACTGTCGAGTTAAACAGAGGCTACAGTTAAGGATTTGCGCCCAGTAAATCCTCCCCGGCCAGGATACGAACCCAAGACAAAGGGCTCCCGAAACACCAGGCGAGCGTCTTAACCACTACACCGCGGGGACTGGAATCTTGCAGTAACCACCCTGAAGCCATCATCACTGCCACTCTTCTGGTCAAAAAAGGTGTCCAACAGCTGGCCATTCTCATAAATACCGTCAAGCAGTATCCTCCCCCGCGATAGCAGCCTGACGATTAAATGCGACCTCAGCACATTGTATACATTTCCTGAACAAAAGTTTTACCACTTACGGGCTATTCATGCTCGTGCCACCTCTTGGGTGGCTTAATCCTCATTAATCAATCATCAACCTTCAATGTATTCCCTAGCCCGCCCGCCCCTCTTCCCTCCGTCACCCAGCACCCCTTCCGTCTCCCCCCCAGCATCTCTCTCCGTCCTCCCCAGCATCTCTCTCCGGCCTCCCCACCATCCCCTCTGTCCTCCCAATCACCCCATCCGTCCCTCCAGCGCACCCCCGCCGTCCTTCCAGCACCCCGTCCGTCCTCCCCATCACCCCCTCCGTCCTCCAGCACTCCATGTACAAGAAATATTCCTACAATGATCCACATGTCACATCTAACACCTTAATTGTCATGGCGTGCGTGTTTGTTGGTTGCTGTCCGTAACCGTGTGCCTGTTTTTGTCTGGGTACGTGGAGACGTGCATGGCTGTGCACGCCTCAGGGAGCAGGCTTGCGAGCCGTCAGGTTCAATCAACTCGTGTATTTGCTCACTTTACTCCTTGTTGTTGATCATATCTACTTTTTCAGTCTATGCATGGAGCTTCTCCTTACTGCTTTACTCCTTGTTTCACAGACCAAGATTACAAAGGCAATCAAACGGAAACAGATCTTTTAGATGTACTGTAGGCTGCTGCTTTATGAAAACCGTATGGTGGTATGGCTGTGTCCATCTACGGTCCCTTGTTATTGTCCTTGTCGTGTTTACTTTGGTGAGTACCCTGTATGTTTTGTAGTGATCATGTCTCCCGTTTCTTCTTTCCTCAAGTCATGCGAGGTTGAGTGGTGTTAAATATATCTGTGTTATATATTCCGCTCAGCTCTTGGGTCAACCTAGTGGTATAGACGTCTACAGTTGTTCATGTTATAGACATTCCTCGTGTTGCACACCCAGAATCAGTCAAGTCTACATGTTACAAAACATTTTCAGTGTGTGTGTGTGTAGCAATATTATTGTTGTATTGTTAACATCTTGACGTTGCCTGTAATCCACACAAACTCCACAACCAACCATAAACGACAACACTTACTGGGCCAGCACAGAGAGAGAGCAACACAACTGCCAGACATGCTGGTAGTTGTGTGGGGTACTCAAGCCTGTTGTCCTCGTACAATTGTCCTTCAACCTTCCCATTCTCTGTCTTCTCTTTCACCTCCCTATTCTCTCTCCTCTTTAATGAACTCTATATAACCCTCCTTAAGCTTGACTGTCTCTCTCTCTTTCTCTTTATCATTGTCTTCGAGTGCTTATTTCCTTAAAACCTTTGTTTCTCCTTATCTTTGACCTTCTATTTCCGTTCCTCATTTTCTTCATTGCTTTTTCCAGCTCTCCTTATCCTTCCTTTTTTCTCTATTCTTACATTTCATTTT
Organism: Procambarus clarkii; assembly: GCF_040958095.1. Classification (NCBI taxonomy): domain Eukaryota; kingdom Metazoa; phylum Arthropoda; class Malacostraca; order Decapoda; family Cambaridae; genus Procambarus; species Procambarus clarkii. The sequence continues at coordinate 32,844,661 of NC_091170.1, forward strand.
TAGTGAAACCCCAGAATGATTATCCATGGGAGCCAGGCGGGCGCCGCCGCCCGCAGGGTCTGGGCACGACGCCGCGGCAAGGGAAGAGCAATTCAAAAAGTAAATACCCATCTTCTTCGTTGGCTCCTTTGTCATACCAATCGACCAATCTTAACTAAAAGACAGGACAAGTTTACTGGGATCTTTTACTCAATATATACGGTTTTTAATGCACCTTGACAATACGAGGCTTTTAATGCACCTAGATAATATACGAGGCTTTTAATGCACCTTGACAATACGAGGCTTTTAATGCACCTTGACAATACGAGGCTTTTAATACACCTTGATAATACGAGGCAGAATTAACTCTCCTAACCAATCGGGGCAGATGCTAATTCGGGAAAGCGTAAATTTTCAGTGTTTTTATTTTCTAAATTATGACTTGGAAACATTGGTGTGCGAGAGAGCAGGCTTCTTTCGTGCTCTCATCTCATCTCTATTAATAGCATTAGTAACGTTTCCGTAACACTTACGGCTTGAGGAGTTGAATACAATTAGGGATGACAGTCACATGCAAATAATGTGTCAACTTTGGGCACATTCGTTTGAGTTCAACTGTAGACTCCCCACCCACCCACCCGCAGCCCACTGAATATGTATGGAATACATGATAAGAAAATAAAAAATGTGTAACTAGGTCACCACAAATGTAATTTGCTTAACTTAGTGTTGTGGTCCAGTTCTTGAACCTCTCTCTCCCTCCCTCCATTTATGTTTTCTCTGCTTTGTTCACAGGAACCTTGTGGGCTCTACCCCCAGCACACCCTTGAACCCACCATAACCTACCTAAAAGAGCTCCCCCAAGCTAAACCTAAATATCCAACACAAACCACCCCTCCCTTCCTCATTTATCCAAAACCCAAATTACAATACTTTTCTGCCACTGCAACCAATCCTCAGCTCATCCCCAACATTACCTTAACATGATTGCAGCCCATACATCCCACACTGCCCTACCCACTTCAGAATCCTGAAAAAAGAGAGCATAGCAGACACGGCAAATTGTAACCTTGCCTCAAGCACTGTTGCTAAGCCAAATATAAGAGTGAATAACTGGTGGGCACTGACCTTAGCTCCCCTGGCCAGGAGCACCTCTGCGAAGCCTCGGCCCAGGCCCCGGGCTGCTCCTGTGATCACCGCCACACTGCCGGCGATCTGCATGCCGCCTTCCCTACGGAGAGTGATGCTGTGTTATGATGCTGCCTGGTGGACCCTAGCTTGGCGCGGGGTTGTACACCCAGCACCCCGTGGTGTGGGGTGGTGAGAGGTTATACACTGGTGATGCATGAAGGTGAGGGGTTGTAACCGGGGTGTATGGTGGTGGTGAACAATTGTACACCGGGATGGGATAAACGCTGCTACAAAGTGACATGCTGTGATAAATTGTATTTCTAATTGGTATAAAATATTATATAGAGGACTCAAGCAGTTATACAGGGTAGTTAATAGTTGTATACGGTTGTACACCAATTATTAGTACTATCCTACTACTCGCATAAACCCAATGTACCTTCTTGTATATATTTAAATAAATAAATAAATGCTAGACGTACTACAATTTATAAGTGAAATAGAATTTATTTTTAATGTGTGGGCATCGATGCATAATGTTTTATATTATGAAAACAAAGAAAAAATATCAAGAGTCCAGTTGATATGATATTCAAAGAATCGTCAGGGGTTACCACTGGTACCGTGTCAAGTGGCATTTGCTTCATTTGTCCCAACCCCTGACCCGACCATAATGGGCACGTACCCTACAGGAAACAGCGTACAAAGTTAGGTGAAGCTAGCCCCAAGCGTCTGGCCATCACCCTCGAACAGACATTCTAATTTATGGAATTCGATTAAAATGAGCTTTGAGTTACAGGTGCGAGATGATGTAAGCAGTTAAGTGACAGTGAAAGTGACTCCTTTATTACTATTCAATATAGTCAACTTTATGGTGGATGCCTTTTTGAGTGTTAAACACAGTGATGCTATTGTTATAGTAAACACTTAGGCGAGTATTGTAAAATCCAGTGTTGCTCTTAAAACAAGGGTAAAGCCTCCCTGCCATGCTGTTACTCATTAACGGTGTGCAATGAAAGCAGTTATTTAAATTATAATTTGCCACTGTTGCGTTGTCTATACGACGCATCATCCGTAAAAAAACTGGATGATGTCATTCGCCATTTTTTTTATTAATACATGAGGTACATCTGCATTTGTGCAGCTACCCTAGACTATATGAAGTGGAGTACAGTGTGTCAAAAAAAGCTAACTACGTGATGCTAAAAAATCCCCATCACACAGGATGGTTAGTCATACAGAGGCATGTGATAAGCAGTCTGCACTGGCAGACTCCGGATGCATTTTCAGGATATCATCAACACAAGAGTGAATAAGGTAGCAGTGGTAATAAAAATCCCCATCTCGCAGGATGGTTAGTCACACAGGGCCATGTGTTTAGTAACCTGCACTGGCAAATTTTGGGTACACTGTAACATTCGCCAAGCTGGAGCCAGAGGACCAATAACGCACCGAATCATTCACTACACTTAGTACAAAGCTTGCTTACATTGTTATGCATCATGCCAGAACAGAAGTAAAGATAAAACTTCCCCACTTGTCGTTAGGTAAGCTAGTGTCTTGTTAAGAGGCCGAAACATGAAGATAACAACTTGCCTTTGGTCGTGAGGCAGGTCCGCCTTGCCAGAGGATCCAAGACAGCTTCCCATCTGAGACAAAATACCAGTATGAACAATAACAACAAAAAAGAGTACACTCTTGTCTCATCACTAAGTAATAGCAGGCGGTGTGGTGGTATATTGAGTATCAACCCGATTTGGGTATGTATCCAAATTATTATTTGCTGTCGCGAGATGCAACCATACACACTAGCAAGCCTATGTTGTGATATTTCGACGAAGGGCGCTCCTTTCGGCTTCTCGCAACCGTTAAACATTTGTTGATAATTGTTTTACCGCGTTGAAGACAGTTTAAGAGGAAATATGGTCTTGCATCGCGGGAAGTGTTAGTGTTTTAGCTGGAAGACACGTCGAACTCGTATTTGGTAACAGTAAAATAGATTGCGTTCTAATTAGTTGAAACCGTTGAGCATTCAGGGATTTACATAATAGCTAAGTTTTTGTTTACTTTGTTATTAATTGCAAATTTGGTGAACATAATTAGAAAACATGCTTCTTATAGATACTTGTCAGAAAATCACCTTGATTCTGATGCATTAGTTACGTTAATCCAAAACTACGATAATTCTCTGAAAATATCGATTGCTACTTTATAAGTATGCAAGTGTGTCGTATATTTGAGGCTCGCATTTTTCTCAATAGTGACTGAATTGATGAAAACGATCGGTGATATTTTGCCATGCGAGTGATGTCGGGTCGTTGGGGAAATAGTCTCAGACTACCAATGATTTTTGTACAGTCTGCATTGTCAAGTGGCTACCGTACTGGATATGCCAGTGTGTTTGATACACCAGGCTATCTAAGGTTCGAATCCTTCACGGGGAAGAGTTCTTTGAATATATATTCATAATATATATATTATGAATATATATATTTAATATATATAGATATATAATATAACCAAAGATATATGTAGTTTATATATAAAAATATAAATAGGGGTGGTAGGACCAAAAAAGTAGGGGTGGTAGGAGAAAAATATTAAAGTGTTCAGTGAGAATCCACAAGGTCTTCTCTGAACACTCTTTATTTTCTTCATCGAGGCTATGGGTCCCTACAATTGCACCAGAGGTGGTACCCATATATAAATATTGTTGAATATGACCGAAAGGGTAAGATGAATGATTCTAACACGAATCTTCTCAATATTTCTTACGTTTTTCTTCACTGTCGGGGGTAATTGAAAAATTTAACTCTCCTCTGGTTACTCTTCTCCTCTAGTTACTCTTCTCCCCTGGTAACTCTTCTCCTCTGGTTACTCTTCTCCCCCTGGTAACTCTTCTGCCCTAGTTACTCTTCCCCTCTGGTTACTCTTCTCCCATAGTAACTTCCCCCATGGTAACTCTTCTCCCATGATAACTCTTCCCCCTCTGGTAACTCAACTCCGTTGGTAGCCAGGAATTCATGCACCTATCGCATGCGCCTACATGTTATATATGGATATAAAACACCCAAAATATACACTTATACGAACATCCAACTCTCAACACATACACGTGCACACACTGCTTGCACGACTCTACAAACATTATTTAAATACACGCTCAACACACACGAATACGACAAAAATTAATCATTTGCTTACTTCAAAGTTATTCAAACAAGCGTGTCTGTTTTGTCATCCTATACATAATTGTAGTGTGCGCGTGTGGGGAATAATACTCACCTTCCCCCCCTTCCAACAAAACACACACACACACACAAACACACACACACACACACACACACACACACACACACACACACACACACACACTTTCGGGACCAAAGAGCCAAAGCTCAACTCCCGCAAGCACAATTAGGTAAGTACACACACACACACACACACACACACACACACACACACACACACACACACACACACACACACACACACACTAGTAACGGGAATCGATAAAATTGGATAGGGAAGAATTACTAAAGAACAAGAGATCATGGATTTAAACAAACTAAACAAAGCTGCCGAAGAAATATAAGAAAATTCACTTTCGCAAACAGTGGTAGACGGTTGGAACAAGTAAGGTGAGAAGGTGGTGATCAAAACTGTCAGTAATTTCAAAGCGTTATATGACAGAGTACTGGGAAGACGGGACACCACGAGCGTAGCTCTCGTCTTGTAACTACACTTAGGTAATTACACTTTAGGTAATTACATCCCAGGTATTAATGAAGTGTCACGGGCTACTAATTTTGGTCTTACCGGACATTGAGGTTTTTATCGACAATTACCGTGTAGAAGTCCTTTGTTTTGACGGTGGATTTTCCCTTCTCAAGATCTTATCGCAGCAGGAAAGTAAATATCACTGAACTTAAACAATAAATTTTCCTGGTGTGGTGCGTAGCTGGGTTGTGAATATTAGGAAGTCCTCGTCTTGGAATGTCACGATACACAAGGACTTAAAAATATTGTGACTGCCTACGTCATGTTTCGTGGGTTGTGAATTTTGGAATACCCAGAGTGACGCCCTGTAGCCTAGTACGACTACATTAGGGCGATCGCAGAAGGTATTTCCTGTCTTATCTCTTTATATCCAACAATACAAATAATTTTTTAATATTAATAATAGCAATTACCTCTCCCTTTCACCCATATCCCAAGTCTGCGTATTGTACGCAGAGCATGCCCGTGATTATAAACTTTCCGCCGTCGCCCGCTGGTTGGGTTTATGGTGCACGATAAGCAAATAAAATTACATGCAACCAGTTCACCATACGTGTTAATTGCTTAACTTGGAGACTGTTGTGGTCTGGTTCTTGAACACATTATAATATATGAAACGATATACATTAAACTGTGTAACTATAGTCTATGAAGACTGCAACTTGGTTAGCTAAAAATTAATTTTGGGGTTCAGTTTCTGGGCTCATAATTTATTAGTACATGAGGTACATCTGCATTAGTGCAGCTACCCTAGACTATATGAAGTGGAGTACAGTGTGTCAAAAAAAAAAAAGCTAACTAGGTGATTTCATTAACATCATGCATTAGTAAAACTGCAGAACGGATGGTCATAAATAGGCTACTGTGGAAGACTGGAGACCTGCATAAACACATATTTGGCTTCACTAGAGGAGTAGGTACTGCCAACTGCATAGCAACATTACTAGGAACAGTTAACTCAGGTCCAGCTATAGTGATCTTCCTTGATCTAGAAAAAGCATTCGAACTAGCATGCCCGTAAGCAATTTTACACATCTTAGTTAAAAAAGGTGTAAAGGGAAATATGCTAGCATGGATTCAAGATTACCTACGTCACAGGTATGCCAGAGTAAAAACACCGGGAATGGGGAGTTATAACAGGGATGGAGATAGTTCAACATTTGATGGAAAAATACAGCAGAAGGGAAAACAATCAGAAATTGCCATGGAAACAACAGGTGTCGAGAGAGTTTAGTTAATTTATTATGCACCCCATACCCATCTTGTGGGCGATAGTGGAAAGGGTTACAGAGGCACATAATGGGCTCAGGGACTGAACCCCACAATTCATTTAGCTAAGCAAGTTACAATCTTGATGAGCTAGTTACAAAATTCAATATAAGTCGTCACATCAACAATGGGTTCGAGATCGACCACAAGTACAGTTTCTAAATTAAGCAACTGACATATGTGGAGAGCTAGTGTCACAATTTATATGTTTGTCCTGCATACCGCCCCCCATCCAGTGGGCAGCGGTGGATACAATAGGTTACAATCACTTAATTACTACCTACAGTTAGCAAACTGGGGATAATTGGCTAAAATTTCTGGTAGCAGATCATTTTGCATGAAATATTGACACATCGCTGGAACATTTGTTATAGAATTGTCTCTAAATTCACGTATCTTTTCGCACTCCATCACATAGTGACGGAGGGTGTGCGAATAATTTTGTTGACACAGTTTACATTTGGTCAGGTCTACATCAGTAGATAATGAGAATTCCCAAAGATACCTGTAACCGAGTCTAAGCCGAGCAGTAGTAACATCTAGAAGTCTGTTGATTTTATTGGATGATCCATAGATGTGTGACTCCTCTTGCATGATAGTATGATGATAGATGGAGAGAGAGAGAGGTAAGATTAACAGGTTGCATGCCAGACATGTGTCGGACTACCATGCATGAGAATGCACATGCAAGGACATGGGTCGGACTACCACTTGCATGAGAATGGGACTCCACAAGGATTGATTGTTGCCGCCGAAGGCGGCTAGTTTATTGTGCACCCCATACTCATCCTGTGAGCGGTAGCGCAAAAGCAGGGGTGTCCTCAATCCTAGTCTCTTTAACATCCTTATGGAAAACCTTGTTACCATGACATTTACAGAAGGGATTAAATTGCTAAGCTATGGTGATGATATAGCATTAGTCATTACAGGTCCTTCACTTCTAAATAAAGCACAAGGTGCATTAGATAAAGTAACATCTGAATGCAGCGTTTTTGGGCTAAAAATATCTGCACAGAAGTCTAAAACAATGAGACTAGGCGGCAACACTCCAGACAGGCACCTACGCATTCAAGACATTAACCTTCAGTGGGTTACACAATATCAATATGTCAGAATGTGGATAGATTTTAAAATGACATTCAACAAGCAAATTCAATATCAAAAGGAGAAAACAAAATCACGACTAAATATAATGAGAGCAATCACAGGGGCCCCGTCAAGGAGCGGGACACAGTGTTAAGAATGTTTTACATACACGCCGTTCGATCCCTAGTTGATTATGCAGCGTCTGTCTTACTCACTCTTTCTCCTGGTCAGTGGGCAAATGTTGAGGTTATTCAAAACGATGCATTGCGAATCATAACAGGAGCTCCCAGATGGACTAAAATACTGAACCTAAGACTAGAAACCAAGCTAACATCGATTGAAATAAGGGTAAAAGGGATTGCTGCGTGCATGCTGACCAAGATATTGACTAGACCTAGAATCAGTTCACTTAAAGATATAATCACTGGAGCACTAACTCTGGACAGAAGAGCCTCCATTAGCAACAGGTGGACCCATTGTGCGATAAACACCATCAATACATTCGATATAACAAACACAATCACTGAGAAGGGTGTCGACGAAATACATGCAGACTTTGTTTTGCAAGCCCCTTGGAAATCTCTGCCAGCAGACTTTATGATTATGGTTATTGAAGGAAAAAATAACCAGACAAATCCTCATCTGCTACGTAACATTGCACAGATGCATATAGGAGCAAACATGGCATCCGACAGCTTTACTTACTTCACAGATGGATCAGTAGACCAGCAGGGACAAGAAACCGGAGCTGCAGTTAAAGCAGGAAACTTTGTAAATAGTTGGAGGCTCTCAAATGGGTGTTCGACTTTACAGAGATGCTAGCCATTCAAAAGGCTTTGGAACATGCTCTTGCTGAACACCGACAACATGTTATCATACATACAGATTCGAGAACCGCCATTGAAACCTTGCAACAAGAACACATATGTGATAACATACATCTGATCACAAATGTCGTATCATTAATGCAAACACTCAAACGACAAAGCCGACGGGTACTTATCAACTGGGTGCCAAGTCATGTGGGAATAATAGGAAATGACATTGCAGAAAAAGCGGCAAAACTTGCAACTAAGAGAAGAAATGTAGACATTTACATGCCACAGAGTCTATCACAGATTAAGAAAGTAATTAGAAACAGAGCAATGTAAAAGATGTACAGTGACCACAACACAGCAGTTGCAAAATCAGGATCTGCGGGTTGGTACAAGAATTCAACCAACTACGAACCACTTAGTTTGATGAAAGGGAACAGTAGAGCAACAGAAGTACACTTACATCGCATCAGGCTTGGATACCCATGTACATGGGAAATAGCCTTACAGGTTCCGGAAGATGAGAGGAAATGTCAGCACTGTGGAGAAATGCCAGACAGACCACTGGAACATTATCTAACACAGTGCACAGTTACAAACCCATTAAGATTTCAACTTAGATTCAACAGAGCAGAAGTTGTTAAACACGTATGGCAAAATCTTACTGAAGCGACCATACGAGTCATAAATACTCATACTCCGGCCAAGTAAAACAGAAACAAGCAACACTTAGTGGACCAGCCAGAGGCTTAGGGCCCGCGCAGGAATATCCCTGAAAAAAAAAACGTAGGTGATGCTAAAAAATCCCCATCACACAGGATGGTTAGTCATACAGAGGCATGTGATAAGCAGTCTGCACTGGCAGACTCCGGATGCATTTTGAGGATATCATCAACACGAGTGAATAAGGTAGCAGCACCCTTAACAACATGCGCCGACGTGTTGCTGGTAAACTAACGTGTTTGTGTTTCAGCGTTCTTCTATTGTTCGGGAGATTGCAGTGAATTAGTGTTGTTTGGTAAGGAGGTTAAGTGCGTCAAGCTTTATTGTTCGGTTAATTAGCCTGGTGCTAATTTCAATAATGTCCGGATCTTTGAGGCGGCTCGTGACGTCACGCAATAATCAAACAGATGTATATTGTATGAGTGTTTTTGCATAATTCTCGAGCAGAGTGCACAGCTTACATCCAATTCTCGTAACGCTTTATGGGTCCATATCCAAATCTCCAATCGCCTCAACGATTTATAATCTGCGAACATAACACGGGAGACATCTCCCGTCATGCAGGGTGCAGTCGCACCTCCACAGATCTCCAGTATCAGCTCGTGATACTGGTAATGGCTCAAAAGGGCCACCACTTACGGGCTATTCATGCCCGTGCCACCTTTTGGGTGACTTAATCTTTATCAATCAAATCAAATGCGAACATAACGATAATCTACCGGGAAATGTATAAACCAAAAAAAATGAGTAATGACAGCCTTGTGTCGGCTGCATCTGGATGCTTCAAGACGGGTCGCAGCAGATTGACGCCATGCGGGGAACTCTATTGATCCGGATTCTGCAAAGCAAAACATCCTTCACGAACGGTAAGCAGAGCCATGGTGACGACACCCTCGAGGGAAGTGGATGTGTAGTATACAAACGCATACAGATGTAGTATACAAGTGTATACAGATGTAGAATGATCATTCGCTAGTTATCTCTCTGAAACTATCTCTCTGTCAATTACATTCGAATATTCGCATGTTGGGACATTTATTAGTAATGTTATACATTTTATTTTTATAGAAATATGTATGAGGTTCGAGGACAGACGCTTGGGGCTAGTCTCACCCAACTTTTCTAGATAACACATTGGTGGTACGTAACGTACGTGACTTATAGGCAAGTCGGGATCGGCCCCCAGTGCCCCACCCATTTTGAGTAAGACCAGCTCCTATTGCGACTCCTATAAAGTCTAAAATGGGAGTTTGGTTTCACCATTTTGTTAGCTATCTGCCACATACAACATAACCACAAAGTTATTTCATAGTAACGATGGTAAAAACAACGTTGTGGTAACGCTGGGCGTGTATGCTGCTTGTTCTGGGAGAGGGGGAGACGGGGGGGGTGGGGATGAGTGCAGAAGGCAAGAGAGGGGGGGAAGAGGCAAGGCGGGGAAGATGGGAGTGGATAAAGAGAGGAGAGGAAGGAGGTTGATAAAGATGGAGAGGAAGGAGGTTGATAAAGATGGAGAAGAATAAGGTGTGGGTAAGAGAGGAGGAAGTCGGTGGAGAGGTGAGATGGGGAAGAGGGAAATAAGGGGATAAAAAAAAAGGGAAAGAGGAGGAGACGGGAGGGGAAGGGTTAGAAAAGGGTGGAGATAAGGGAGGGGAAAATAGTGGAGAGAGAGGATGATGGGGTAAGATGCAGGGGGGAGTGGGAAGGGGAAAAAATTGGTGAGGAGGGTGGACAAAAAAAAACAAATGTCTAGAGGGCGGGGCCAGCACCAACCCCGTGTGTGGAGCTAGAACGTCAGATGACCCATAAGCTACGGCTGTATGGAGGCTTCTCTACTGGGGAAGAACGAGGAGCTATAAGAATAAGCTGGGGGAGAAATAATTGAGGAAGACGGTATATAAAGTCATAATAATAATTAATTATAATCATAATAAACTTCATTTGATTTTTTTATTTTGATTTTAACAGCTGTATCCTTCCCTTCCCCCTATCGATGATTTTTGTCTCCCTATTCACACAATTATCTCCTCTCTCACCACTGAACATCTATTTCCCCTCTCTGGCAATCACCACCCCCGCCGCCACTCACAACAGGGTGAGTCAGTGAGTAAAATAGAGACTTGTGTGAATGAAAGAGGTAGCACGCGCGTGTTTACTCAACCAAAGTCACGACCTCACCACAGAGAACGCGTCACTCATGCCGCCTGTGCTGGACGGGGGGACTTCAGGAAAGCCACAGTACTAGGAAATTGACAACTGGGGTTTTCCCAAGACCCCCTCACGTGTATTTGTTCCTCCTCGCCCGGATGTGGATCACTGTGACCTGTCCAGTGACGAGCTCCTGACTAGGATTAACATCCTGTAGGTGGCTACGGCTGTGATTACTGTTCACTTGCAAGTAGATTTAGTCACAATTAAGGAATACCTTTAAGTGGCTAAAGATGCAAACAATTCGTGTCCGTAGGTGGCCACACATGAACCAAAATACAGTAGCGCTTCCCATAGCTCATTATAAGCCTTACTCACTGGTTTTCCCTGCAACACGACCCACCAATCGATTAACAATCACGTACCAAATTACTGCTGGGTGAACAAGGGCGAACAGTTAAAAGATTGGCACCCAGTCAATCCTCTCTGGCCAGGACTCGAACCCAGATCAAATTGCTGGCTAGGCGCGGGGCGAGTGTTAGCACTACTTCACCAGGGACTATAAGTATACTAGCAACTTGAAGGTTACTGGTGTCAATGACCTTCCAGAATATGCCACGCGTATTTGAAGACCATTTTCTTTCCTGTGGGATACCCTGAACAATGACAGCGCCCTCGTCAGTAGCGTAGCTGGTCTTTCTAGGCGGACATTACTCGTGATATCATAATTCCCGGGAGTGACGAGTATGGCGGATCCAGTGTGGGCTGATGAGTAATGGGGCACGTCTACCCCCACAACCGTCTGTAAGGGTAGACTGTTCTGGGTGGACAGTAATGGGAGGAAGGTTGCAGATGGACGGATGTTGGTGACCACATGCAAAACTTTATACCTCGCAAGTGCGTGCGTGCGTGCGTGCGTGCAAACGGTAGCACAGCGTCTCAGCGCTCATTAAAAGGTAGGAGAACCCGGGGGTGTCAACCACCTTATTCTATTTTTAGGCGGTGCTTCAGTGGTCGGGAGCCTGCTCGGTGCTCACCTTTTTGTTAAATTTCAAATAATAAATAATTATCTCACAAACGGAGAACTCAGAAATAATCCACAACTCACGGGCGACAACGTACAAGGAAACAAATAATTTTAGATAATTTTGTCATAATACAATAATTAATTCATTGTGTAGGGGGACAGGCAGCCAGCGTATATTCATACACGTTAGACTTATATCGAACCCTCCCCCTCTCTCAAGGTCGAATTACTGACACTTGAAGCTTGATAACTGACACTCCACCTGTGTGGGGGTGGGTGGCCGCCTACCACACCACCCCCAGAGTGGAATGGGTGAGGAAAGCCCACCTCACCACCACCAGTGTAGGGGGTTGGGCATCCCACCTTACCACACCAGTGTGGGGTTGAGAGGAAGCCCACCTTACCACCGTGTTGGGGATGGGTGGGAGCCCACCTTACCACTAGTGTGGGGAAAGAAGGCGGGCGGCAGCACATTCCACCAGCCTCTGTATGGGAATAGGATGCCACCCGCTTCACCACCGCCACCAATGTGGGGGTGGGTGAGGTCGGCCGCGCCACCACCGCCCGTCACCCCCTGGTGGTAGTGATACCGCTTCGTTTAGTGATCAGCCTGGTGAGGATGAGTGGAGTTTTCACCCTTCAGATTAAATATAATCTCCTGTGGTGTTTATATGAAGCTGGTGTTATGGCGAGATGTTTCTGGTGCCAAGGCGACGCGTGTCTGGTGCTATGGCGACGCGTGTCTGGTGTTATGGCGACGCGTGTCTGGTGTTATGGCGACGCGTGTCTGGTGCTATGGCGACGCGTGTCTGGTGTTATGGCGACGCGTGTCTGGTGCTATGACGACGCGTGTCTGGTGCTATGACGACGCGTGTCTGGTGCCATGGCGACGCGTGTCTGGTGCCATGGCGACGCGTGTCTGGTGTTATGGCGACGCCTGTGTGGGACATCAGTTGCATCAAGTTGAGGAGACTGGCAGCAGCAATGAATGAAGGAGAATGGCTTTGGAAACTTCTTTCTGGTACATGCTAGGATCTGCCATCACGGCCGCCGCCACACGTATTACTGTTGCAACTACAGAGGGATTATTACAAACATCAAATCTCACATTGTTTCCTCCCTCAGACCACCACCTGTGCATCAGGCCATCCCACCTCCCTCCTCTCCATCACTACCCGTGGAGACAAGGGGGGGGGAAATGGTTGATATAGCCTAGGCTACTTTAAGCCTTAATTGGTCGTTTCCGCCAATGGAGACTCGTTTATTTGACACCAGATGTTCACTCTGTGAGTGTTATCGCGAATAGATTGCAGATTTCACAAACTGTGCTTAATAGATCTTAGTAGATAGATAAGTGTAGATTTGAATATGATGAGTAATTCCTTATATTTCTGGGTTGAGCGAAATTCAAACTTAGAATGGGGAAATAATTTTAATTCAAATAAATTTGTATAAGTAAAATATCTAAGAGTGTATCATAAAAAAAGATAACAGTAGTAAGTATACATTAACTTATAAAATGTTGTTGAATATGGTCGAAAGGGTAAGATTAATCTTTCTAAAACGAATCTTCTCAATATTTCTTACGTTTTTCTTCACTGTCGAGAGTAATTGAAAAATTAACTCTCCAAAATGTAAGCCCCAAAGAAAGTTGTGAGAGTACGTAACATTGGTGTCCTTACATTCTTGCAAAGTCACTAACGTGCATAGCGTTTGTTTAATTCATAAACAAATTTAAAAATCAATGGAAAATAAATACAAACAAAATTCCAAATAATACACATTGCAAAAAGGAACCCAGACCCCATTTTCCTTGACAACCGTCCTATCCAATATACTGATGTAGGCAGAATATTGTGACTCAAGATTAATAGAACAAGAATAAAAATCCCGTCGAGGATAGAACAAACAAAGCGAAAACAGCCTCAGAAAAAGTTAAGAGATTCCGAAACCTTAGCACGAACATCCCGGCTACACTTATATAAGGCTCTAATCCGGCCGCGTCTCGAATACCAACAGTATCACTCCATACCTTCAAGAAAACTAATCCAAGAAATGTGTAAATACTTCATTCATAATGATGTGCTGCCCAAAATCTTAGCGAAGTATCCAAAATTTGCTTACTGTAGGTAATGCATGCACATGACTGTAAAGCTGCTGCCCAGTTGGGCGGGTGTGGAGCAAGAACTGTGACTCATCATAGATGTAAAGTGCCTTTTATAGTGACTGTTGTGAGCCTCTTGTTGATCACTTGTGACACAAAAGATTATTGATGTGTGTATTTGTGTTGGTGATTAAATATGTGTGTATTTGTGTAGGTGATTAAATATTTATGTGTATGTATATATGTATACGTATATATATATGTACATGTATGTATGAGAATGTGTACATATATATATATATATATATATATATATATATATATATATATATATATATATATATATATATATATATATATATTATATATATATATATATTATATATATATATATTATATATATATATTATATATATATATATATATATATATATATATATATATATATATATATATATATATGTCGTACCTAGTAGCCAGAACTCACTTTTTGGTCTACTATTCAAGGCCCGATTTGCCTAATAAGCCAAGTTTTCATGAATTAATTGTTTTTCGACTACCTAACCTACCTAACCTAACCTAACCTAACTTTTTCGGCTACCTAACCAAACCTAACCTATAAAGATAGGTTAGGTTAGGTTAGGTAGGGTTGGTTAGGTTCGGTCATATATCTACGTTAATTTTAACTCCAATAAAAAAAAATTGACCTCATACATAATGAAATGGGTAGCTTTATCATTTCATAAGAAAAAAATTAGAAAAAATATATTAATTCAGGAAAACTTGGCTTATTAGGCAAATCGGGCCTTGAATAGTAGGCCAAAAAGTGAGTTCTGGCTACTAGGTACGACATATATATATATATATATATATATATATATATATATATATTATATATATATATATATTATATATATATATATTATATATATATATTATATATATATATATATATATATATATATATATATATATATATATATATATAATATTAATAATTTTGTAACTAGCGTCCAAAAAATTATTTGCTTAGCTAAACGAACTAGAGGGTTCAGTTCCTGAACGGATTATGTGCCTCTGTAATCCTTTACACCACCGCCCACGGGATGGGTATGGGGTGCATAATAAAGAAAGAAATTGAATAAGATGAGCTGTGAAACACCGTCCGCCTTATGGTCAGACAATGAATAGGCCTATGAAAGGCCCAAGAGCCTTTCTTGGGCTAAAGCAAACCCTCCTACCCGGGATTCGAACACGAAACCATCCAGTTATGAGAAACAAGGGGAAAGTTTTATATACACAGGGAAATTGTTCACTGCGCTGTACAAATATTTAGTTCTCACTGCATTCTTCCTCAGTTTTCTGTTGTTTTATTAACTCTACCCCAGTCTTAATCATCCCTCCTTACTTTGGACTGGAGTAAGGACTTACTCAGGCTTTACTCCAGTCTTCCTCAGTCTTTAGTCTTACACTCACACTCCATAGACTTTTTCCTCTCGTCTTAATCTCCATGCCCCAGACTTCATGTCAGACGTTCAGTCTTAACCAGTCTTTATACTTCATACTCCAGACTTCCTGTTAGAAGTCCAGTTTGAATCAGTTTTTACCCGTCATCCTCTGTTCCTATCTCAGTCCTCCCTCCAACCTTCTTTACTCTTGACAAGAGATGGGTTTAGAGAACCCAGGCGCCGTCTGTGCCCGCCAGCGGGATCAAGATCACGCCGCCAGAAGGGTTTTTATGTCTCAAGCTCACTCAACACGATAGCCTCGTCACTGGCGTTGACGATTCATCAGTATTGCAACAAATTCACTCCCAGTGGAGTATTCCTAGCTTACTATACAGATAAAGATAGAAAGTAATACATGTTTATAAAAAATTCCTAAACATGTGTCCACGCGCTAGTGTCCCGAGCCAAGCTGGAAATTTTTTAGTGTCTGACCAAGGTCGGCCAGTGCAAGCTGGTACTGGATCTTTGTGCCTGTACTGGATCCTTACTCACTCTCTCGTTTCTTACACATATGTCCGCCTGTGTTATTTGTTTATAAATTATTTTCAAAGACTATACCACAAAATCTGTGTTACAAAGCAACTGTGCTTTAACTGTGCAAGGTGCTTTACATCACTAGTGTGGAGCGGACCAGTCATGCAGCGCCCAGGGATATGGGTGGTGTTGTGCCCATTTGTATTTATTGAATTTCAAAACATTTAACAATTGGCGACGCAAACTTTTATGGAGCAGAAATTATACTCGTTCAGGTTTTGTTGATAGCTCGATAAGTTCACCTTCCCTTTCAATGCGCATCTGAAAACGTTAAATTAGCAAAGCTGTTCACAGGTGATCTGTTCGGAACTGCTGTAGTGTACACTGAAAAAAAAAAAATCATCACACACACACACACACTTCAGATTACAAAAAAATACAATGGCGTGATACGGCGTTCCACCCCAAATCGGTGCCCAACTAAAGAAATAAGGGTGTGAACACCATTACCAGCAGGCCAGAGTGTAAGCGAAATTATCGTAAAATCCTTGGGCACCAGTTCGGGCCTCCAGAACCTACCTCCCAGTGAGGGAGGGAGGGAACTATCAGAGCAAAGCGCCAAGCCATTACGACTATATAGCACTGGGAAGGGGTCAGGATAAGAATTTGGGATTGGACGGGGGGAAGGAATGGTGCCAACCTCTTGGACCGTAATAGACAGTCGGGGAAACTTCCTAGTGAATTCGGTAGTTCTGGGTTGATAGGCTTCAAAAGGCAGATGTCTGAGAATCTCCTGAACGCCGGTTCAAGTCACCTCACTGCCATAAAATGATTTTCTTATTGATATATGAGCCCTCACCTGCTCGCTTCGCAAGTGAAAACGATTGGGGTTCAATGCTGAACAGTGTGTGATGAAGGGGCAGGGGTATCGAACTTTTACATTTTCGCACCTGTTCACAGGATGGCTATATGTGGGTGCATAAGAAATGAACTGAACTAAACAAAACAAAAGTGTTCAGACAGCAGTAATTGAGGAGCAGGATATAAACCAATATATCGGATTGTGTTCTAGAGACATCAATAGTTCTTTACTAACATAACCGGTTCCGGTCCCTGTCCTAATTAAGGACTAAATCCCAATTTAAAGAAAGATATATATATATATATATATATATATATATATATATATATATATATATATATATATATATATATATATATATATATATATATATATAATATATATATTATATATAATATGACAGTATCAGACCACGGAGGAAGAATTGAAACAGGAATTTCCTTAAGTACTTTCGTATTTAATAATACATCTTTTCACCCTTCTGAAGATGTATTATTAAATACGAAAGTACTTTAGGAAATTCCTGTTTCAATTCTTCCTCCGTGGTCAGACACTCATTTTTCATCACATTAATTTTCCTGAATTACTCACATTATATATATGGTATATATATAACTATATATATATATATATATATATATATATATATATATATATATATATATATATATATATATATATATATATATATATATGGCAATGCTGTTAAAGAACAGACGGATAGGTTACTAAATAAGATACTCAAGTGAAATACAAAACTATGACACGAATACTCACAAATAATGTTTAGAGGGAACGAGAAGTATAATTAATGTCCAGTGTAGGTTTGGGAGCGCGGCTCGGCTACTCGTCCACACACAGCAGAGGCAGAAGGTATACTGAGCGAGGACTGCTGAGGGTAGTAAAAGAATGCCGTGCACGTGTGTGTGTGTGTGTGTGTGTGTTGGAGTTGGGGGGGGGGGCACAAGATGGGCTAGTGAACGGATGGGGGGAGGGCTCCGCAACCTGTTAAATCTTACCTCTCTCTCTCTGTCGACACCTGTTGTTTCCATCGCAATTTCTGATTATTTTCCCTTCTGTATTTTTAAGTCAAATGTTGAAGTATCTCCATTCCTGTTATAACTCCCCATCCCTGGTGTTACTCTCCTCATCCCTGGTGTTACTCTCCTCATCCCTGGTGTTGTAACAGCTGAAGCTGTTTTAGATAGGTGATTGTAAGGAAAGCAGTGGGATACGCCCTTGTACAAAATTTGCCGTTTTTATTATTATTATTATTTTCTACCACAGACGTGGCCACACATTTACAATGCTAACTAGAATACATACATTTTCTTCTATCCTCCATGGACAGGGTGAGAGATTTGTCAAACATACAGTTCAGAGTTTTATTGAACAACCACAGAAGGTGATCGTAGTGCTTTTAAAATGTTAGGCTAAGCTTCATACGTAAATACATAGATACACAGATTTATGAATGCACTAATGTGAATTTATTATGGTGATATGTAATTCTGATCAGCTTTATACTTTATACACATACACATACATGCATGCATACATACATACATACATACATACATACATACATACATACATACATACATACACATATATTTGTCTCTTTTACTCTGACAGGGTGAGATAGCTGACAGAGAAACTAGTGTGCAATTAAGAACTTAACCACTGAAGGTGATTAAGATGCTTTTACAAGCTCAGGTTATATAGTTACATTACATGGTTAATCTAGGGTACAAGTCCAATATATCATCAAGTTTTCCAGTACTCATATAGCAGTTACAGAGTTCAGCATAACTCAGCCCAGGAGGGCGAAGTCAGTCAATATGGGACATTCGACAATATAATGTTCAAGTGAGTGCATGTTTTCTCTTTCACAAAGTTGACACATTGTGTACTCGACATTTGGGTTTTGCTAAAGCTGCCAGATACGTCTATATCCCAGGCGTATTCTGGCAACTATGACATCACATTGCCGGGTTCTTGCTCTATTAGTCTCATATATGAATGTCTCCTCACGATATCTATCATAATATTTAATGCTGCAACTTTCAGGTCTTTGTGAATTTGTTAGGTCGGTGAGATCTTCATTAGATATTTGTTTAAGTATTCTCTTTGTCACTGTTAGTGAAACACCCATATCAATTTCTACTATTGGTTTTCTACTGGCTATCTTTGCAAGCATATCAACAGTGTCATGCCTTGAGATGCCAAAGTGGAAGTGTAGTCGGCTTGGAAAATCTTGAAAAGGTTAATCCCGGGAGATTAGAACGAGGGGTGGAAGCACGATCGCCAGCTCCTCTTTGTATTATAAGTATCATTTTTGAGAAATTCTTGTATTAAAGTAACTGTAATTAATAATCCCTGTTGTCAAGCATGTAGATTTATTTAACGTCATTTAGGAGTAAAGAATCAAAAGCTCCTCTTTAGTCAAAGGCAGATGACGGGCGTGGATTTGGCACCACCAGCTTGGTCAGGTCACCAGGAGTCGCCTCTACCCTCTCTCTACCCTCAAAGATTCCATCTTGGATATTCAGTAATGTAGAGGAATTTAAGTCTTTCATTTAATATTGTATTTATTAATTTTAACAACTAATTTGGGTTGAGCATGTATGTTAAGTTACACGTATGTAAAGTCAAGATCAGGGTCCGTATACTTGCACAAAGAAAGTAATGTCAGTAGTGAGGGTACTAGTTCGTCGAGCAGCGTACTCGACCCGATCTGGGTCAAGGGGTCACCAGAACCCTCCATTTTCATTAACTCTCAAAGCACAAAATTCAGATCACTAGCCAATATTGTAATTGGATATCGTTTTTTCAAAGTTGCTTAACAGTGTTACCATTAGTTTCAATAAGAATTTAACCATCTGGGTTGGCTAGTAAAAAACATTAGTCTGATCAATTAACCCTGCCCTGTAATTGATAACTAGGCGGAGGAATACTAGGACAGTTCTCTCGGCTTGAGAAAGGAGTAGAAAACGGCAGTGTGGTTTTGAGGAGCAGAGAGGTCACGACCTCTCCTCTCCGTAGGGTGCAGTCGCACCTCCACAGATCTCCAGTATCAGCTCTTGATACTGGTAATGGCTCCAAAGGGCCACCACTTACGGGCTATTCATGCCCGTGCCACCTTTTGGGTGGCTTAATCTTAATCAATCAATCATTGAGGAGCAGCTCGGGAAGGTCAACCATTCTCACCTCCAGAAACCAGAAACACCAGCAGCTGGTCTTCTTAGATTAAGGTAAAAGTTGCTGTGAAGTTTAGTAGAGTAAATGCACCATCCGTGCCTCAGTAGGAAAATAGGTCATTTAGGGAGTGATTTTTATTAGTTACTTTTTATAGTTTTGTTAATAAACGTTGTTTAAGAATATTTAGTATCTCGTGAGTTTTTCCATTATTACATTTATATATGATAGTCTATACAGTGATTGTCTATGAGCTACAGTGTCCCCATCCCTGGTGAAACTCTCCCCATCCCTGGTGAAACTTGGGATAGTCATAACATTGCGATTAACAAAATAGTTCTGGTGACAGTGTACATCAGCAGGTGGTGCACACTCCAGAGGGATATGGTAGCCTAGCCTAAGCCTAGCAGTGGTTAAGTCTAATAAGTATGCTAGCTTTACTGGATGATCCATAGATGTGGTTCTTCCTGCGTATTAGAACAATGATATATTTGTTCCCTACTACAGACGTGGCCAAACATTTACAATGCTAATCAGCATATATACATTTTCTTCTGACCTCCATGGACAGGGTTAGAGATCTGTTAAACATATAGTTCAGGGATTTATTGAACAATCAACCACAGAAAGTGATTGTAGTGCTTTTAAAATGCTAAGTTAACCCAATAAAATCGGCAGACTTCTAGATGTTACTACTGCTCGGCTTAGACTCGGTTACAAGTATCTCTGGGAATTCTCATTATCTGCTGATGTAGACCTGACCAAATGTAAACTGTCAACAAAATTATTCGCACACCTTCCGTCACTATGTGATGGAGTGCGAAAAGATACGTGAATTCAGAAACAATTCTATAACCAATGTTCCAACGATGTGTAAAGATTTCATTCAAAATGATCTGCTACCAGAGATTTTAGCCAAATATCCCCAGTTTGCTAACTGTAGGTAGTAACTAAGTGACTAACCTATCCACCGCTGCCCACTGGATGGGGGGCGGTGTGCAGGACAAGCATATCAATTGTGACACTAACTCTCCACATATGTCAGTTGCTTAATTTAGAAACTGTATTTGTGGTCGATCTCGAACCCATTGATGATGTGGCGACTTATATTGAATTTTGTAACTAGCTCATCAAAACTGTAACTTGCTTAGCTAAATGAACTGTGGGGTTCAGTCCCTGAGCCCATTATGTGCCTCTGTAACCCTTTCCACTACCGCCCACAAGATGGGTATGTGGTGCATAATAAATGAGCTAAACTTAAAAAAAACTATTCAGTGTCAATCTAAGTTTTCCTATTATTTAATATCGCGCCAACTTCAATTAGTGTTCAGCATTTCCAAAGTTGGCACCAGAATCGATATTGAACATTAAAGTTTCGATTATTCATATGATTAAAACTAGACAAATATTGTATTTAAAACGTGTGAAAACTTTAAATTCTCCCCAGTTGAGTATCCCATAGAATTTTATATTAAAGAAAACCTTGACATGAACTTATCAAAGAAAGCGAGTTTACAGTTTGTCTCGATAAAATATTTTCATGGGCGCACAAATTCAGTGAGTACAAATACACAAATCACAATACAGTACAAGAATCCCAGGTTAATATAGTAAGCACAGCATATAAGTGTTACACTCTTGGGGCAAAATTCTTGTGCCTCCTAAGTATTCTGTCTATCATACCATTATCACACATCCAAACAATTTGATGAGGTACATTACTTATTTCCTTATTTCTATAGTTATCAATACGTTGACACTAATACATAATGTTCTAAGGTGTGGGCGTGCGGCATACTACATAATTTACTCCTTATCTTTTTCACTGACCAACACCGAATTGCCAGATATATTTATAACCTAATCTTAATCTCATGTAAATTGAATCCTTCCAAGTAGACTTTCCTCTACCATAGGTGAAGGACGAATTTGTATTATTGAATAATTCTTCCCATCCACTAGACAGTGTGACATTGTAACTGCCAGAATTTGGCTGGGATATCGATATCTATGGCAGGTGATGAATCCCCCAAATGGGGAACAATCCAATTGTAAACTGTGAGAACGAGAGCTGAGACATACTCTCCAACACTATCTGCGATTGCCCTGTTGTAAGCGACTTTAGACCAAATGGTATTAGGTACTGTAGTTTGAGCTCTGAACTTGTAGTATACAAGCACACACTCAAGAATTTTGGAAGATACTCTTGTGCTGTACCCAGATTTTGCTAGTGGAGGCTAATATATCAGTCTTACATTTCATGTTCTCTCCTGATTTTTTTTAGTCAGTTTTGTTTTTGTATTGAGGCTGGTATTTTCTCCCCCGATTCCATGTATGACTAATCATCCTGTGAGATAGGAATATTAAATGAACTTGTAGCTAGTTTTTTATCTACACTGGAATCATTCATATAGAATAGGGTAGCAAGCAGTACATTGCTGTATATACCCAAGCTTGTTAAAGATGTAATATAATTTAAATATACAAGTGTACTAAATACAGTTTAGGACAAAGGTTTACTTACAAGTTTACCAGTAAAATATTATTAGAACCTTAATAAGCCTTCACAACATGGCAAACCCCCATGTCAATTCCTCAAAATTCTCAAATGACAGGGTAGACAAGGAGGTATTTAAAGCTGAGTGAGTACCCAAATAAACCACAGACATTGAAAGAACCTTTTTAGTGTCGGTAGTTAATAAATGGAATGCACTAGGAAGTGATGTGGTGGAGGTTGACTCCACAGTTTCAAATGTAGCTATGTGGCTCGAGAATCTATACACCAGTAGATTGACGGGACCAAAGAGCCAAAACTCAACTAGGGAAGTACAACTAGACGAGCATCTAGATAACTATGTAAGTAGTTTAACTAGGGATGGGGAGGGAACTATCAGGAGAGAGCAACAAGCCATTACGACTATAGTTCTTTGAAAGAATCTGGATATGGATTTAGGATGGGACGTGGGGTGTAGTGGTGCCCAGCCACCTACACCAGGGTTTCCCTCATTTCAGAGATGGGAGCCAGCTAGGCTTAGGAAGTCCATTAACCAGCGATTTCAACCCTTTACCGTGACCTCACCCCTAAAGTTTTTTCCGTATATTGTATTTAGGAAACATTTTTCAACACTTGTACACTATACAAGTTATCTTCCGTGATAGTACTGCTAGTACAACTTTAACAAAATTAAACCAAAACACTTATTTGTCTAGTTCAGTTTGTATCAAGACTTAAAGGCTTTCGTAACTTCATCCCATCAGGCTGTTTTTCCAGATTCTAACAATTTGTAAAATTTTGGGTGGCATTCCTGACCCAAACAGTAATGTAGGCAAGATGTCTTTACTCCATGCCTGTGGCAGAGGTTTAATTTATCTTCCTCCAAAACCAATTACTATTGGTTTTGGTCATTTCTACACTAAGTTACTATTTTAACGCCAAGATTGGAGTACTTGCCACCACCATTTCACCAATCTCTCAGCACTAAACTATGCACTATCACACGCAACTTTAAAAGGCGGTGTAGAAGTCACAATAAGGTAGTTTAAAAAAATGCGTTCATAAACCGATAAATAAAACTTAATTATCTAGACATTAAATTTCCTAGTTCAATTTTTTTAAATTAATGCTCGAAAGTGATGGTGGCTTTGCAAGAATGTGAAAACAATATGTACAGAATTAACAAACCCATTGTACCTTTTAAATAAATTATAAATTCAAATATTTTTAATTAGTTTATTAGTGGTGACAATTATTTTCAATAGCAGGTCCCTTATCCATGTAAAATTAAATGAAACATTTTATAATCATTAATACTCAAATCTTAACATACTGAATTAAAAGTAAATGAAAAACAATTGGGATCTTGGTTTTTATTAGCGAAGGTCAAAACAATTTAGTTTTGGTATAGCATTGCTTAATTGTTTCAATGATCCAGTTGTCAGGAGGCTCTGAAACAAGAAAAACTATATTTAGTTACAGCAATCAAACTTTTAAAGTCCAAAACATATTTATGGTTATAAATGGTACTCAAAATCCCGAATGAATTAGAGGGACATATCCCGCAAATTAGAAACCTGTCATATGAAGAAAGAATAACAAGCTTTATGTACATTCTCTGGAAACAAAGAATTAGGGGTGACATATACATGTACAAGGGGATGAATGGACAGAGGATATTAATAGGAAATTAAAAGTATTAATAAAACAAAACATTGGGTATAAATTGGACAAGTTTAGATTTAGGAAAGACCTGGGTAAAAAAATGCCATTCACCCTTGTGTGAAATGAACATTCCATTCATCTGGACTATTTGTCTAACCGTGTACCACACCCATGTGAGGCTGTAGATCTATCGACTGGGATATGAGCAATCTTCAAAGTGAAAGTTTCCAGAATTGGTATCCAGCTGCCAAACTGGAATTTTCAACTCTTTCCCCTGACTACTACTGAAGCCCAGAGGGATTACCGACCCACATCATAAATGTATATGATGCGACTCTGTAATTCCTATGTTTTAGTAGTGGTAGGGTGGGGGTGGTGAAAATTCCAGTTTGACAGCAGGATGTCAATTCTGGAAACTCCTTTTTAAGATTGCTCATACCCTAGTCGATAGAGCTACAGCCTCATACATGGGGTCCACGGTTCGAGACCCCATATAGTCCAGGTGACGAACCTGGGTAAATACTTCGTTTGGTAACAGGATTGTCAATTTGTGGAACCACTTACCGCATAACATAATAGTAGGAGGTTCCCTCGATTGTTTCAAGTGCAAGTTAAGACATATGAATGAAATTGGGCGAATATAAATAGGAGCCGCCTCGTATGGGCCAATAGACCTTCTGCAGTTACCTTCATTCTTATCTTCTAGTACAATGCCTAATGGGCCATTCTAACATCACCCAATATAAGGTGCAATGTTTCATTAGCTTTTAAATAAGAAAACTGAATCACACATTAAGAAGGCATCTATACTCACTTGAAATTTTAATGTTACTATAAAAGTTGGCTCATAGTTTCTCCTCTTCTAGACCATACTTTGGGAAATAGAAGACAGGCCGCTCCTCACCATCGATATCCTTGTAGTCTCCAATTGCCACCATACCTTCAGGATTCATAGACTCTCCTGTGAAGAACTGAAGATCCTTGAACTTCTTTAGTATATCATTTAGAGGCTTTTGGATTGCAACAAGCTTATCTGCCCCAGGAGTGCCTTCAAGCTTTCCCTTCAACCTAAAAAATATTAAAACAAGAATTATGTAAATATGTAGAGAATCAGAATTAACATGGCATGGAAATGTTGTGTAAGAAAACACTTTGGATGCCAATTCCCAAAAATCGTTAGATTAGGGTGCCCAGATTGCTTTATTGCCATTCACAAGTATATATTATTAGCTATATTTTCAGCTTTGGAGGAGTCTTAAGTATTTACATTTGTATAAATTTAAAAAAATTACAAAAAGAACTCCAAACTATTTAAATCTTGTTATGCTTTCATAATATAAGTCATTGACAGTACTGTATATACAAAGATATAATGAAAATGGTTAGTGTTAACAACATTCTGATGTTAAAAGAGATTTTGAATAAACTTAGGAAAATTCAATATTATCCTCAATACAATTCATGAAAACTGTCTGGCCTTTTCAATGAAACGAAGAAATTAACCTAGCAGTAAATTTGTTACTATTTAATAAAAGGTTTAATTTTAATATCCATGCTTATGCTTTAAAATGGTAAATATAAAAAACTAATCTGAAAACCGTATTGAAGAAAACTTCCCCCCCCCCCCCAACCTTCCTCAAGGATACATTAGATTGGCATCTTGGTGGACTTGCAGGTCCATTCTAATCTTGTTGCAACACTTGCAAAAGTCGGAGGCAAGAGATCCAGCAATGCTCCAAGAACCACAAATGTAAATTAATCACACATTCAAGAAGTACGAAGACAATTCATCAGGACAATGGGGCAAAATGCCTTAACCACTGCACTGCGCAACACCTTGAGGTTTTCAACGGGTGGTGCGCAACGCACCTTGGGGATCTTTTAGGTAAAGCTTATCATTCAAAACTCCCACGGCTACACAGGGTTCACATCAGCTTCAGGGCTCTTAAACAGACGCCATTTAAAAAAAAAAATCGTGGCCAACATTCCCAGATGTGACAGCCTCAGTAACGAGTGAGCAACCAAGGATGGCACGCAGAATCAGCTAACAGCATTGCTGTTCAGCTTGTGACTACAGCATCACCTAATAGTGTCAAATTATATATAACTGGTAATAGTCAGGATAGTATTACAGAAGAGTGACTGTGATGAAGACTGTACAATGTTCAGATATCAGTGAATCGGTGCTGTTCAAGATGTTCACAGCGCTAGCCACAGTACTGCCAATATTTTGCCCATCTAAGAATCTTCAAACTACTTCCATGTGGTAAATTATTAATTTACAGGATTTAGTGACCTAGATTCTGATAATAGGTTTGTGGTGATAATACTGTGTGTAATATGGTGGGAAGATTAATTTTGGCAAGAAGGGAGGGAGATAGCTATCATCTATAGTGTGGGGCAGCCTCTTGTTTGGACTCACCATACCAGCTTAAGTGTCTTGCTATGGTGAACACAAATGTAGATATATATATAATATGTATATATAGTGTAATAACTGCAACAGGAGTATGTTGGGAGGAGCCATTTTGGTGAGGGAGGTGGCGTCGTACTTTTAACATCTGCTGGCTGCTGTGACTCGTCATGTAGTGTATGGTGGCCATTGTGCTGTTTTGGACATCATACAAGTTTAGTTGTATAGTTAGTGAATAAAATGTGTAGATACGTATATATAACATGTGTAAATAGTGTAATAAAAACAGTATGGTGGGAGGAGGAGGAGGAATGTTGGCAAGGTGTTGGAGGAGGGAGGGAGGGCTGTCTAGGTGTGGCAGCTCATTTTCTGGGCTCACCATGCCAACTTAGTGGTTCGTTATGGTGAACACATGTAGATGGGCATATACAGTGTGTGTATAGTGTAATAACAGCAAAAACACTGATCATACATTATATACGTCACATACGAGCCCCATAATTTTGAGCTTAGCGATGTTCCCCACATTGAACTATATAAATTCCACAAGTTACACACTTTTAAACAATATTACAGCAAAAAACCATAGAAGAAATGAATGAGAAACATCAAGATTGTGAAAACATTATATTTGTGGCAACTGTCACCCCACGGGGTGGCAGGGCCGAGTGCTCCATCCCTAAGCGCCCATAATTTGCTCGACTTCCCAGCTCCATCCTGGTTAAAGTATGCCACAAAATATTTTTCAGTCCTGTGATCAGAGACTGCATTTTAATGTGAAAATTTATTTACAGCAGACCATACAGGTGTCATTTTAATGCAGAGCAGTGAGTGGTTAAGGTAGCTCCTCAATTACTGGAGTTTCCAAATGGGAAGACCTGCTTCAAGCCAGTCCCAAACCGATGTCGGTTTCCCAAATAGTTTGAGATAGTACAGAATTATCTCTGTGAATGCTGTCCGAGCATGCCATCGTTGAACTGCAGAGGGACAGAGCAAACGAGTTCAGAAAGGGGAAGAAATATTTATGGGAGATCTGTAGGAAAGGGTAGAAGTCCACAAGACAAGATTCATTTCAAACAAGTAAGGCAGGAAGACGAGCACCAGATATATTGGCTGAAAAGGGGCAAACTTAGTTTGTCCGTACCCAACACAATCTGCCATGGCAGAACAATGGAGACTACACTACCAGGTCTGCAGGTCACCAGGCCCATACATCAACCAATATGTTGACTAATAAAAAGGAGCTCCATCAAATGAGGGATTCTATTTTGCAAGTTCTCTGTAGTTCTACATGTTCAAATGATTGGTTGACCTGGTATACTTCATTACAACCAGAGTTGTAAAAACCATATGATCACAATTGGTATACGTGTAATTATAATGGATTTTTATAACGATTTGTGATAACTGCATTTGCAGCGTAAGCAGTGCAAATAACATGAATATTTTCCATATATCAAAGTATACTCTGCTACACACTAACAACATTCTTTAAAATAAAACAATAGTTCACCTGCATTATCCAATGAATCAATGCACAATTATAACCACACTCAGGTTTAAGCAAATTCAACCACTTTCAACTTGCTCCAAATGCAACATTGCCAAACCTCATGGCTTGGGTATGGTCCCAATAAACCAGCCAGACCAACTGGGCTGTGGTGGATATGTGGGCCACTCCAAGCGATAGCCTAGTGGACTAAGCTCTAAAGTCGAGCCTTGCCATGGGCAGGACTTTGGGTTCTGGGAATTCTACTCCCCATCAAGCAGGCATCATGTACAGGAAGTGAAATTCACAGCAAGGACAAGCCACTAGCTTTCCACAAGAGAACCAAGGGCTGTCCCGGTTTCTGAAGTCAGTTGGTATGTATTCAGCACGGATACCATTCCTTAAACATTCTTTTCTTCAAACTATTTCCATTTAGTCAGCATTTTTATTAACTCATAATATGCAGCTATCAATTTAGAAACATGTCCTTGGGAACACCACTTTCAAACTTAACTTATTTCTTAATGGGCAACAGGTTTCCTCGATATTCTATTAGTTGATTGCCTTTCCAAGACATTCCTGGTGTTTTGAAAGAACATGCGTAGGATGTCGACAAGATTGTGCAATATGCTGAAGGCATGGATGGGAGTCGAACTGTGAGAGCCAATGTAAACAATACCACATGTGCACCTCTAGGTGACCAATCCAAAAACTATTGGTCTACAGCATCTGCCCAGCCAAACTGAGTAGCTAACCAAGGAGGTATATTCATAATTTCCAAATAAATGACTGCAAACTATAACCCGAATACAAGGGGTAAAAATCATTGGTGAAAGCACTCTCATTGCCTGCAATATGTTATACTGTACTGTATTTATGAAGATTAAATGGAGGGCACCCAAGATAATTACGTCATACCATGAGAGTGTTTGCCATTTTATCAATAAAAATTATAAGATAAATTTCCTAGAGTTAATTCTACACAAGACAGCACATTTTGACAAACAAGAATACATTTTGTGCTCCTCTGGCTGCAAAATAAGGTTTTCCCCCCCCTTATCAAGAACTTTGGCAAAAGTATAAAATTACAATAAAAGTTTTCAGTGATAAATGAATGTCTTGGCAAGGAACCAATATGGCAAGGGTTCTTAATCTGGGGTCCATGAAAGTCAGTAAGTTATATTAAAGTACATTCATTGCATGCAAAATTGTGTTTATTTGCTAGTTTATTTCTCTAGGGAAGAGGGGAGTCCACAATAGCTTTCACCAGATTTCAAAGGGGTCCATGACTCAATAGGTTAAGAGCCAATGAATGTGGGAACTTAGGGAGGAAAGTGAACCTATGCACCGGCATTTACCATGTTGGGGACATTTCAAAGATGTTAATATTCTGTTCCCCCCCCCCAAAAAAAAAAATACCTGCCAGTTTTACCAGGAATTATGAAGATGTTCCAGTGCATCAAATGTTATCTATTTTGTGAAAAGGAAAAGCTAGTTCAACCAGAGTATCAAAGACATTCCATAAGAGCAGTAGTACATCGTACTGTTGCTCAGTGGAAACTAATGAAAAGTATACAAAATTAAGCAGTATTGTATCAGCTAGTTTGTAAATTAGTCACTCACTTTTTGAGGTAATCCTTCATGTAAACAAGATAATCCTTCTTGCTACCAAATCCAGTTTCCTGAAGACGCATGTAAAGTACAACGTCGATACCAGAAACTGCATTACTTTCAGTTCCCTCATCAACCTCTTCTGCTGAAGGGTTGGCACCATCTAATGCTATATTGTCATCGGACATAGTGATGCTCTTGCCTATCACCATATAGAAGGCATCCTCGATGACCTCATATTTGTAGGTGTCCGTGAACATTTCATCACCTGGAAAAAAGCAGTAGTACTGTAGTTAGCAATGTTATTTGAAACCAATTTTATTTACCAAATAAACAAGTCTTTAGAAATGCCGATAGTTTCACGAATATTTTGTACAGTTGCTGCATTCACATATACTATTTTAATATTCAAGATTTGTTCTTAATATTCATAGTACAGATTTTAATAATTATTAAAAATTAATTTATACTAATTTTACAGCTACAAGAGAAAATTTAGCCTTTATACAGTCTAGCAAGAATTTTAGGTACCGTTGTATATAGCAAAGCAGTAAAAGAGTAAAATAATTGTGCATTAGTGTTAATATTTTGCTGTACATATAAGAACAATCAAATAAAGTTATCATATGTTAAAGATTTGCTACTTGGAGCAAAATGTTCCAAGTAGCATGGGCTATGGTGAGCCCATAGTTTAAGTTATCACAATTAAGGGGGAACTTGTGGCAAATGTTAATTGACAAAGTTGACAAAATTCACAAAATGCCTTGTAAAATTAGTTTATGTATAAAGGTAGGTTTAAATAAATATAAAAATGTTTTATATTTGGTATGAACCCTTAGTTTTAGTATTTGGACTACAGCACAGTAATACTGTAGCAACTTGCTAGGAAATACACAGATTAGAAAATACTCCATTCCCAACCCTCCATCTTTATACCAAGATTCTTGCAGATTCAAGTTTCAGAATCAAAACTATGGAGAAATTTTATAGGCTAGTTATCTAATAAAATTAATTTAAGTGGAGTATTTAATACACAACTTGCATCGAATAGGTCATAAGACAAAGGTCAATTATACACAATTGTGAAAATGTGTCATCTTATTGTAAAAGCTTTAAGAATCATGTTTCCATATGCCCCCGACATTTAAAGAAATCCTTTTTTTTCTGTGGTCTATATGCATTATTGCAAACATTTCTAAATCGTTCAATTTCTAAATCCATCCCGAGGGTGGCTACTTTATGTAAACTTTCACATCAGTCCCAAAAACAGAACAGTCCTGCTAGTACAGTGCCCCACAGGCTAATTCAAATAGTGCATTGCCCCTTTGGCATGTACATGTCTTTAAACCCTTTAGTGTATCATTCCTTGTTCATAATCCTTAATTATATGCCCAACTGCAAATAACTACATTTAAATCATTTCCTGTTATGATTATGCGCTTATCCAAGGTAAGATTCCCTCATTGCCAGTTTCTCTAGCTTTCTAATTAGTCTTCTGCAACTATCAAAAAGCTCTGCTAAAAACAAGGTGCATAACAAGCCATTACCCTATCAAGTGCCTCAAATATGCCAAATAGAATTAAAGTAAAATCAAATATCGAAGTCAAATACGAGCAGCTCACAAAACCATGTGAATCATGTACAGATCAATAGCTCCAGATGGACACTAATGCCTCTTACAATTATTTCAACACATTTTCACCTAAAATGGTTAGACAATTTACCTCCTAATATCCAAATATTAAATAACTCAACAAGGCTTACTGTAATACATTATAAAACTAAACCCTTACACAAGTCAACTCTGCTGTATTGATACAGTATCCTCAAGTCCCATGACAGTAGAATACGAGTAATTACATAGCCACACACACACCACTTTCCAAACTTTCATCCAAGACTCTCTACTGCCCGTCAATTCTGCCAAATTGGGCCAGCGTGTACTGTAGGCCTTAGGCCTCCCCTGCCGTGGTAGTGGTGTCGAGGGTGGAGTCTTGGGGTCAAGGCCACAGCCGCCACCGGCTGCCAACAATGTTATATTTACACGTGTTTGTCTACAATACATTCCTTGCCTCCACTAACCCATCTTATTATTTTATTTTTTGTATTAATTTTTTTTTTAATTATAATGAACACTACCGTTGTAGCGAAAAGTAAAAATACAGCCAAATTTAACCATCACAACATCGTTTAGTATTCGTTAAAATTTTTCTATAATTATTAAGCATTATATATTCAATTTTATGCGGCCTACCAATTTTTAACAGTAACCAAGATGCTAGAAGTGAATAATCATCGCCAACCTCCCTGACAGCCCCAGACGTAAGGCAAGAGCTGTCATTCCAGCCCCTCCGAACTAAACACTTTAAAAAGTCCCTTTAAACCCAGGCGGGCGGCCACGGCCGGCCCCGCACGTCAACGTGCACACAACGAGGTCCATCTTACCGGTGACCAAGTCCTTGAAGACCTTCATGGTGGGCGGATGGAGGGCGGTGGAGACGGAGGAGCGAGGGCGGAGGTGAGCGGCTCGCTGGGGCAGAGCGCGGAAGGAGCGACCTTCTCGGGTCTTCCCACATCTTGTAAACAAACAAGTGACGCTTGCGCCGCGAACCGTCACCTCAGCCATTAAATCATTATTATTATTACCTTTTTTTCCCCCCCTCTCGAATGTTATGTACAGTAGAGAAGGTTGCGGGTAAGGTGTATAGATTGGAATCGATTTTTTGTTTTGTTTGTAAAGTATTTATTACGTGTTCAGTTTTATAGGTGGCTAATTAAATCATTACCTGTAGGTTTTTTTTCTTTTTTTTCTATCAGGTCATAAGTTGTTCTTATTATTGAGGCTTTTATGTACTATTGCTTATCTCTCCTCTTGTTTCTGTGTTTGCATTATATATTTATTTGAGTAGTTTGTTGCAGGTTTATTTACATGGATATCCAGTCGGTGGCAACTCGAAGCTATCTTGGTGACTCAATGCATTGTTGCATTTGCGCATTTAAACATGGTATCTCCCTCGCCTGTTATCTCTAGATATATAGATTATCTTTATGTTGTAAATGAAACATA
Organism: Procambarus clarkii; assembly: GCF_040958095.1. NCBI lineage: Eukaryota > Metazoa > Arthropoda > Malacostraca > Decapoda > Cambaridae > Procambarus > Procambarus clarkii. The sequence continues at coordinate 32,877,507 of NC_091170.1, forward strand.
CATGCTCAAATTCTAAACGTCATTAGAAAAACAAGGAACGTATTAAGTAAGGTCTATTATCTGACAAGAATTATGAAGGTCGATATATTTGATCGTTCAGTAGTTTGATAGCATCACATGCTGCAATCTGATTAAATGTGTCAGCAGAACTATGCACAAACCTATTACGTCACTTTATGTAATTTAAGGTGAATAAATTACAGAAGTTAGGGATACTTCTATCACATGTACGCTCAAGAAATGTGCAAGTATTTTATTCAAACTGATGTACAGTGTAGATTTTTTTGTCAAATTTCGCAATTAAGTGGCTTACTGGAGGTATAGTGCCTGCTTGCACGTATGTGGTCCTAGCTCCCACCTCCTCCCACAGTAGCGTGGGTGTGTGAGGGGGTTGCATGATAATTAAGTTCTTTTTTGTGTTAACAAACTAAGGTATATAGAGCAAAATGCTGCTTCTTTATTCTGTATGGAGGATTACAGAGTGTAGATCGAAAACTGGCTATAAGTTCATCTAATATCTCCATCTCACAGGATGGTTAGTCATACATGGAATCAGGAGAGAACATAAAATCCGAGTCTAATCTACTAGCTTGCACTAGCAAACTCTGGGTAGAGCACAAGAATATCTTCCAATATCCGTGGGTGGATAAAATATCCAAAGGTATATTTGTATGAAATAGTCACAGAGCTCAAAGTACCTCATAACATTTGGTCTCAAATCATTGGTTACAGGACTATGTCAGATATTATGTTGGATAGTATGTCCTATCTCTTGTTCACATAGTTTACAATTGGGGGGGGGGAGGTATTCATTACCTCCAGCCACCTGAATTTACCTGAGAGCCACTAACACTAGTGACCTCAATGAGGACAGGAAGGCTTGTCGAAGGTCCCCCACATTTGTCTTGATCTTTTCCAGCTGTACTTTAAAAAGTTAACAGAGTATCCGCTTCGGTTGATAGGTCGGTCCATAGGTTAATAACCCTGTGGGTGAAAAGACATCTCCTGTTCTCAGTCCTCAGTCCTACATTGTGGCTTGTTGAGCTTGAAAATATTGTTCCTTGTTTGTGTTACATTCGACCTTTTGAAGACATTGTCCTGAAAATCTTCTAAATTGTTCAGTATTTTAAAAATTTCAATGAGGTCCGCCCTGTCATGGCTGGTTTGCAGTGTTGTTAACTCTGTGGCCCTCAACCGTTCCTGATACCAGAGTTGACTTAACTCTGGAATGATTTTTGTTGCCCGGTGTTGCACTTTCTTTAGAGCAGCTGTCCTAATGAAGACATGGTCTCCATGCTTGGATACGGTAATCCAAATGGGGGCGTACTAGAGATTTATACAATTGTATCACTACCTTCTTTTCCTTAAAGGCAAAGGTACGCTTGATTATTTCAAGGGTTTGGTTAGCTTGTTTGACTGCTGCTCCTTCCTGCTGTGCAACTTTCATTGAGTGGTGGAGTTTGATTCCAAGGTCCTTTTCTTTATCAATCTGCTGTAATGTAATGCTATTAATTTGGTAGTTGTGGCGTGGGTTGTTATGCCCCGCATGCAAGGACATTGATATCTATGGCACCTGCTATAGATATCAATACCCCAGCTTAATTCTGGCAATTACAATATCACACTGGCAGGGCTAGACGATTGATTGATTGATGAAGATTAAACCACCCAAGAGGTGGCACGGGCATGAATAGCCCGTATGGGCAAGTCCTCTGATACCCACTGCCTCTGTTCACCTAGCAGTGATTAGGAATCCGGGTGTTAGTCGAGTGTTGTGGGTGGCATCCTGGGGAGGTTATATCTTAATTTTAAATTAATATATATTCAATACTGTATATGAATATATGGGGAATACTCAAATGCTTCATATATCCCAAGTATACTCGAAATTCCCACAAACGCCGCAAGGCACAGCATGAGGGAAACAGCCGGAAGGCTACACACGAAATGCAAAGCAAAAAAACTAGAGCTGCAAGGCCACTGCAAAGAGTGGACTGGAAGGTCCCAGAGTCCAAAAAGGGTTCACGCCCAAAGTCGAAGAGTGGGTTCACGTCCAAACAAAGTAACTACTGTCTAGTGGATGTTTTGTGCTGCCCGTACATATACGTCTCAGTTCTAAGCATAGATACTAAGATACATAGATCTAAGCAAACTCTTTATATTCGTACTTTCTGGCCGTGTGAGTGTCAGTGACTGTTCTTCTGCAATCCCTAAGAAATAGTGCTGTTTTTACAACAGAGATTGTAATGCCTAGATCTAACTCAATTTCAGGTTTGTCAGATACAGCTTTAACTTCCTTGTCTGTGTCATCATGTTGAACAACACTAATGTGAGAGGGTGTCCATACAAATGGGACTCTGAAACTCTTGCTCTCTGTATTAATGATGTTGTTTATAATGGATGTTACAACATTCTTAATGTTTTTCAATTGCTTGAAGAGCTGACTGTGAACTACAGAAAATTACTACGCTGTTTTTCAGTTACTGGCAAGTCGTAGTAGAGCTGTATGTGAAGAGCTAAACCAATTGTTCAGTCTCGTACTAGTGGTCTGTGTACAGCAGATGTCTTTGTATATTCTACGTGCTGCTGCAGTGCGACCTGTTGACATTTGAACAGACCCATCAGTGTAAGCATAATGCTTGAAAAGTCCCCCTCAAGTTATTTACAAAGGAATCGATACTATGTCCCAGTGGCGCAGTGGTAATATTCTTCCCACGCATCGCTAGATATGGCCTAGTTCGTATCCTGGCCAGGGAGAAATGACTAGGCACCAATCCTTCGATTTTTTCACCTAGCAGTGAATATGTACCTGGTTGTTAAATGATTTGGCCGGTCGAATTACAAGGAAAATTAAGATTAAAAACCTGCCCCAAACGCAATGCGTGTTAGTCGCTATACAAGAATATAAGAACTCTTGAATCTATTTATATATTATATATATATATATATATATATATATATATATATATATATATATATATATATATATATATATATATATATATATATATATATATATATATATATATATATATATATATATATATATATATATATATATACACAGTATGTGTTGTTGCTTTGAAGAGTGCTGGGTTTTCCTTACAGGTGTGTAATACACTTGAAATTCAGGGTACATGTGTAATGGATTATCATAAGCAAACCAAAATTATATGCAACCAGTTCATCACAAACGTAAAATGCTTGTTATGGTCCAACAAGATCAAGATAAATGAACCTTGGACACGCCTCTAGCTTCCTGTCATCGTCGAGGCCACCAGATGGATGGTAGCCCTCAGGTAAATTCAGGTAAAGCATTTTTGGGCTTAGTTCTTGTGTCCATAATTACAACTGTTTGTAACCTTTTCCACTGCCACTCATGTACATGCCGGGGTATGGGGTGCATAATAAATTAAATGAACTAGAGGTAGATATTAACACACTAAAATTAGTTTCACAATGCACTGTATGTACTTTTGCAAAAATTGATTATTTTAATCATTACCATGCATTATATTTTTAAAATCTCCACGTCTTGCATTGCTGGTTTTCTGACTCCTCATCCTATGTATTCATAGTTATGATCAACATGATTTATCAATTATTTTCTGAAGGAAGCCATGCTCAGTTGTGAATAAGTTAAAACTTCCTGTCCATACATTTTATTTATCATCAGTACAAAGAAATATTTTATATCACAGGCAATTGAAAAAGAATGTGAATTACAGTAGTTTCCTTTTCTAACAAAATGTTCTATACAAAAATTAAAGCCACAATCCATAAATAAGGTAAAGACTTGCATAACAGATGAAAAGTACGCAACAACTCATACCAGGCTACAATTAGGTACATCTTTTACATTCCTATAGAATAATTAAGCCCTGAAAAGTCTGTAGCCTTCATAATAGTTAGCTTATATTTCTTTTTTTTACTTAATAGTTTCTCTCTCTCTCTCTGAGTAAGAGAGAGGAAAGAGAGAGAGAGAGAGGAGATAGAGGGAAGAAATAGGGGGAGTGTACTCGCTTAATTGTGCTTGCAGGAGTTGAACTTCAGCTCTTTGGTCCTGCCTCTCAACCATCAATCAATTGGTGTACAAATTCCTGAGCCTATTAGGCTCTATCATACCTATATTTGAAACTGTGTATCAAGTCTGCCTTTACCACAGCACTGCTTAATGTGTGTGTGTATAATTACCTAAGTGTAGTTACAGGATGAGAGCTATGCTCGTGGTGTCCCGTCTTCCCAAAACACTGTCATATAACGCTCTGAAGTTACTGGGCTTTGAAATAAAGTGTTTGTGTGTGTTTATATATATATATTTTTATTATGTATTCTGTATTCTTAAAAAGTATAATAAAATGCACATAAAAGTTAGGTGACGAATGCCACAAATGAATAAGATCATGTAATATCACAATATATTTCACATTAAACATTAAAATTACCCATCATGCACTTTTTGTAAATACCCTACACTGCCAGCAATTTATTGTACAAGAAATAAATGGACAAATTTTCAAGTTACATTACAAAGGTTAAATGAATAATTTTATGACAAGTCTTAGTTTCCATAATTTTTTACCAATTTTGACAACTAAGGTTCAGAGCACACTAACAGGCTCATGCCCCTTGTCCTCTGCCAATGCTCTGTAGGTAAATATAATGGCAAATGCACATCCTTGTCAGAATATCATATGGTAATTTTTCATATATTAAAATGTACTTTTGACTAATTATCATTACATTAAATGCTGCAAGTAAATGGATCAACAGCATTTTTTGCTTGTGGCTTACAGCCATAGTCAGAATGAAATTTGGCAATACAGACTGATGGCCAGATTGTTCTTCATCTCGCTGAACAAAATTATTTCTGAACTAAGAAGAATGGTAACAATTCACAGTACTACATGGTATACTCATCCTATGCACATAATTTTTTTCAAATGGTACGTAAGCACTACAGCTGTAGGTGTTAACCAACAATGCATCCATATTACATTGAGTCAGATATGAATAATGAGCTTTACTGTGGATCTAGTCGATTATGACACTTGCTTCACATAATGATCGAACTCGGTACTGCATTGTGGTCTTTCTCAATAACGGAATAACTGACAGCTCATGATTCACATCCGACACCTGAAGATATTATACTAAGAGTATAATATCTTCAGATTCTCAGTATAACTTAACTAACAAGATATTTATAATGGGATTCCTGGCTTACATCATTCTGAAATTTTAACTAAAAAAAAATAAAAAAATAAAATTAGATATATAATTATAAATTTACCCATTACCGTTGTTGGTTTAACCAATTATTTCTCAATACTGTACTGTACATCTCTTAAGGGCCAGTTCGGAGAAATGTTATGTCGAGTCCGGTAGTACAGTGGTCTATGTCCGAAGAGGAACTCTGATTCATATTCCGGACAGGGCAACAAAAGCTGGGCATTTTACCTCTTACCTAATGCCTCTGTTTAACTACCAGTAAAATAGGTACCCAGGAGTTAGGCAATTGTTGTGGCATAGGAAAAAACTGCTCTCAACAATGGAAATTAAAATGCACATACAATTGAGGGAATGTCGCGTATAGTAATGGAATACGTATATCACTGTCAAGGACTAGAAGCCAGTTGAGCTTCTCAATGTTCCACTAACCATGGGCAAGGCAGACCATGCATTCACCCAAAGGTAAGCACCCAACCAGTTACTGGCCAGACCCAATAGTGCTTAACCAAATGATTTGTACATCATTCACTATGTCACTGCACAGAATGGGGAAATGTCATGAAATGTACCTGTTAATGATTGTGGGTTCTTCATTCACTTTACAGTAATGTGAATTTAGATTCCACAGTGATCACATCATTAATAAAAGCTATATAACAATGCTAAACACTACCAAATTTGTTTTCAACCAAACTAATATCTAGTCAATAAAAACACTAGAGTCATAGCACAAGGTTGCATGTATTGCACTAACGAAGTTAGTAAAAAAAAAAAAAAAAAAAAAAAATTCATAGTATCTTTGCTTTTAGAGACTATATAATCAGATCAACTGTCCATATGGAGATCACTTGAAGTCAGACTTCCGAACGTCATTTTTTTTAACAAAGCATTTTGAGAGCGACAGAAATTACATATTAATGTTCGATTCGGAATAAACTGCACTAGATTTATTGTAACAATCCTAGTCTTCAGCAGTCAATTGTTTTTTTGGGGTAGACTAATAATAGACAACTTTTTTGGGTGGACCATTCATGATGTCTATACTTTAACAACAAGTTTACGAGATAAAAAATTTCAACAAATGAAAACATCACGGTACAACTGAAAGTGACTAGCAATCGAGTAATCTTTCTAGCATTGTTTACAATGGTCCTCATCATATCTCTTAAGTGCCCTCTAGGCATTAACTTTTACTTAGATTTTAGTGGTGTGGTTACTAAAAAGATTTGCAAAGGGTGACAAGTGACATTATTTCATACATGAAAAGGTATCCTGAGGCTCTGCACTTTGTACATATCAGGGATTGCACTGGTTTGTACATTCAAATGAGCTGCAAAAAGAACTGTAGAGACTAGCAATTACATTAATTTGTAATGAAGCCGTTTGACATGGAGAAATGCAGGTCACCAAAGTGTGGGTGTGTATATGTATGTGTGTATATATGTGTATATATGTGTGTATATATGTGTGTGTGTGTGTGTGTGTGTGTGTGTGTGTGTGTGTGTGTGTGTGTGTGTGTATGTGTATGTGTATATATATATATATATATATATATATATATATATGTCGTACCTAGTAGCCAGAACGCAATTCTCAGCCTACTATGCAAGGCCCGATTTGCCTAATAAGCCAAGTTTTCATGAATTAATATATTTTCTATCATTTTTTTCTTATGAAATGATAAAGCTACCCATTTCATTATGTATGAGATCAATTTTTTTTTATTGGAGTTAAAATTAACGTAGATATATGACTGAACCTAACCAACCCTACCTAACCTATCTTTATAGGTTAGGTTAGGTAGCAGAAAAAGTTAGGTTAGGTTAGGTAGGTTAGGTAGCAGAAAAAGTTAGGTTAGGTTAGGTAGGTTAGGTAGTCGAAAAACAATTAATTCATGAAAACTTGGCTTATTAGGCAAATCGGGCCCTGCATAGTAGGCTGAGAAGTGCGTTCTGGCTACTAGGTACGACATATATATATATATATATATATGAGGAATTATTTGAGTAAATACTGCAAGGTATAAAAATGCTGCATCAGCAGTGAAACTTTTTAACATAGGACATCTGCTAATACAATAAAAAACCCTTATATCTGATAACTGCACAAATGTTTATCAGCTCAATATTGTTACATAAGAAAAAAAATGTTCACTGTTAAAACTTTCGCTGGCCCGGCAGGGCACCCAAATCGCACCTGAAGATAGGCTTAGCATTCCCGGTGAGCACATAACCCAATGTTAAAACTCTTTCACCCACAATGTTTATACTTAATAATAAACCATTGCAAAATTTTTTACATGATGCCATTCGCGTCATCCCACATACTCCGTATTTTGGTTTGATGACGGAATATGCGGCATTAGGCAGAGAAAGTGTTAAGACCCCACATTCTACTTATAATCTTTCACAGGCCCAAGTGAGCACCAAACTCCCTGAGCTAAGCAGTTGCCACACTTTATGAGAGAACAAACACTAAGTAATCAAAATGTTCTCCACTTTATATTAATGTTAAAGTGGTTTTACAAAGTTTTAAATAGAACAGCTGTATAGCTCAAAACATATTCAGGAGGAGATGAGTAGAAAATTTCAAGACAGAGTAAAAGTTATGACAGGAGACACACTTCATGTAATAGCAGTAGTACCTTTGTGGAGGAAAATGCAGAGGCTTAGCTTGAACCATCTCACTGCACAGCATGAGATGGCGTATTCGGCACAAATATATATACATCGAGTACAGTACTTTAAAAGTTTAACTATGTATAAATATACTATATACAGTACAACTGTGTGTAAGTGTTTAATGTCATTGTATCCCAAGATAATGGTATTATTTGAGCATGCAATAAAACCAACTTATTCTCGATCAAACATGACAGTGGGTGCCAAAGAATATGTAGAAATTATTTCACAAGAAGCAGAGCACTATTCATTTACACTCCGCAATAGGCACATGGGTTTGAAAACATTTGGAATAAAGCCAATCTCTGTATGCTAGAGGTACATCAAGCATACTGCGTATGTCACAAACACAAAGTATGAACACCTGTTTATAAATGTGTGCCTTTGACTGGCAAATTCAAGTGTTTCTTATAACCTGATTTGTATTTTTCCATGCAAACATCAACAAAAGTTTCAGGAGGCCAAAATCTGTGGTACCACCAAACAATGCCAATTTTACAATAGTTTATTGCTAAAAAAAGGAGTAAACAATTACTCCTCAAGCACCATATTGAGTAAATTTATGTGCAACTTTGGCAGCATAAAAAACTATAAACCAATTAGCAAATAAGATTAAGGCTAGTATATAAAAAAATTATGGATTTCATCCATAAACTTGTGCATACTAGTACTTAAGAAAATAAAATTATAAAATATAGAACAATCTATTTTGCAAGTTTTGAGTGCCAGTATATTATATATACTGTACTGTATTGCAGGTATACCAATGTCCACCTATAAGCTGTAACTGTTCACATACAGTATGTTCAGCCAATCTCCATATTTATATACAAACTGTATAATGTATATAAATTTACCGGTGTATATATATATACATAATATACATGCATACATTTACTTTATATTTTTAGATATACCACATACACAATTGAACTTCATTTCACTGAGCAATATGCGTTCACATCATTCAAGTCAATGTATTTACCAACACCACCACACTAATATTTCTCAAATGTATTTACCGGGTAATAAGTTTTTCAGGTACTTTCTACATTTTACACAATCACAATCTACAGTAGCATTCTTTTTTGAAGACTACTTTAAAATTTCACAGAAATTTTCAAACAATGCTTTATATTAACTTTCCCATTATTATCTAGTATTTGTTCTGTATTATGTTTCCATGTCTCCATAACCAGTTTTCTTTTCCCAAAACTTTATTTGCAACATTGCCAAATTTAAATTGGCCTCGTGCTGCTGTCGCTGCCACTCGTGAGCTTCCCGCTGCTGCTGATACTTTTCTTGTAGAGTTTTACGCTCTAATCTTAAATTTTCTATTGAAAGTTGGGCTTGTTGCATTTGCATTTGAGCAAGAAGAATATCCTCATCACATAACTGGTCCATTTTTTGTTTTCTTGTTCGTCTTGATGGGCCAATGTTTGGAGTTAAATCAGAGTTTGGCTTCTCATAATAAGATGTTTGCTCACAATTCTGAGAAGTATCTGATGCAGAAGATTGCCCAGTCTGAAAACCATCCATTCTGACAGCAGAGTTTGTCGAGGTTTCTGGCATCAAACAATCTGGAACCATGTCCTGGGGATTCACCACAACATTTTTTACATCATCGTCTGAAATAACAGCAAGAAACATCAGCACATATTTCAAGTACTTTATATATAAAATTGAGCATGTAAGTAGCATTCTAGTTGAAATTTGCAATGGATTATAAGTAGGATCTTTAAGGTTTAAGGCAACAGTTGTGATGAACATCACAAAAATAAACTTCATGATGAGAGATTCTCACAATAGAGAAAGTATTGTCGAATCTCACACTTGAAGAAAGTAGTAATGGGACGATACTGCACTAAAATTTCTAACGATTCAGAAACCAATTCCTCTAAAGTCTTGATTCTGATACAATTATAGATTCCAATTCTTTTCAAAAATATGGTTGGATAATTATTTTTCTAAAAATAGTTCTTTTAGTTTGAAAAAATTAATGATTTACATTATGAGTATTATGAGCATGGTATAAGTATTAATAACAAAATAGATTGATTTAATAATAGAAAACAATTGATAAATCCAGCTTAACCTTCTGGAAGAAACCTGGAAAGTGAAAATATTCCATTATACATGCAGATATTCATGCTTTAATTGTGTACTACACAATAAAATACAATTTGTAATATTATTTCAAATAAAATTATTACAACACTACCTCAATTAAAGCATAGCTAATTCATTTTTACTCAAAAAATAATCCATAATCTATAAAACAAGACAATAAGAAACACTGAAGGCATTTCTTTTTACCCATCACAGGTGAACATGTTATGTAAAATTTACAATACAATAAGTGTTTATTTTTCAAATAGTTACAATGCAATAGTAGCTGTTCAATTAAAACAAAATACATTTTTGGTTTATACTGAAAAAGCAAACGTTAACCTATATAATGCAAGTAGTATAATAAACAAATTATTCAATGAAACCTAAACTCTTAAATGGTAATGTAAAAATGCTAGCATCTCTCCCATTTCTGCTTGCATTCTGTTTCCTTTTGGCGAGTTAATTTTTATATTAAATGCTAAAGAATTATTTTAAGAATTGGAAATATTGTACTAGTAATGATAAATTTCTCTCTATTCTGATAAAGATTCGGATTACTGTGAAATGCTAAATTCTTCTAATTCTCGATACCACTTCCATCGTCTCATCACTATAGTAAGGTTCATCAATATGACACTTTTGAGGGGGGGGGGTGTCAGAAATGATAAGGAAAAGGTAATTTATACAACAGCAGGAAAGAATACTACAGTGCAACAATACAACCTTCCCTATGCAGTTCTCAAACAGCTTATTATTAAAAGAAATGAATCATCTATATTTTACATTTGAAAAAAAAATACTGTACCTAAAACCAAAATGTTTTATATTCCTAATAGTATACCTTATTTTCTATACTGTATATACAAAAACACTTAATGGGGTTTCTAGTATTCTGTAAAACACATGTATTCAAAAGTGAAACATAAGTTTAAATTAAATAACTTTGTAATTTAAAGTTACACAAATAACACAAGACAGCATGACTATGTATACTAGATTAGCAAAGTTACAGAACACTAAAAACATTTAAATCATGCACTTCCAGACCAAAATTTAGCATACAAGGATTGAGCACATTGAGAACAGCTTCTACTTCTGGT